>NW_027467725.1:811578-819078 GCF_046742065.1 Oratosquilla oratoria
AAATATGTCTCCAGGAAAACCTGCTGTTTATATATATGTGTGTGTGTGTGTGTGTGTGTGTGTGTGTGTGTGTGTGTGTGTGTGTGTGTGTGTGTGTGTGTGTGTGTGTGTGTGTGTGTGTGTGTGTGTGTGTGTTTGTGTGTGTGTGGTGTGTGTGTGTGTGTGTGTGTGTGTGTGTGTGTGGTGTGTGTGTGTGTGTGTGTGTGTGTGTGTGTGTGTGTGTGTGTGTATTCACCTTGGTCTTTGGATCACGTATTGGACTCGTGATCGACAGCTATTTCCCTCCCGGAAGAGAGCTCAGAGCTCGTATGACCGATCCATGGGTAATGCTTTGACCTTACACACACACACACACCCAGCTCCCTGCCCACGAGAGTCGGAGTAACGACCCGAAGCGCAGCGATACCGAAATAATTTCGGCCCTGAGCAGGATTCGAACCAGGTACTGCCGCACCTCCGTATTGGTAGTCCAGTACTCTATCAACCGCGCCACCGAGTCGTGTGCGAGTGTTTGCGTGTGTGCTTAAGACACATATGTAAAGATTCATATCTATATATTTATATATATATATATATATATATATATATATATATATATATATATATATATAATTTCCAAATACGTAGAAACCACCAACAAGGACGACAGACTGAACCTCACAATCTTCTACAAAAACAAGAAAACACATCATCTCCTCCTAAAAAACACAGCCCCAAAACTGACATCCCAGAGCTTCAACGTAGCCATCTAGTGTACGAATATAAATACCTTTCAGGGAACTGTGCAGCCCTGCCCTCTACGTACACTGGGAGAACCACTACGAAGCTCTCCAGGCGCCTCACACTCCATCTACCAAACGGAGCTCCAAAGAAGCACTCAGAAGAGGTTCACGGGGTTAGTCTGACCAGAGAAATGCTAGTCGGAGGAACTTCCATCCTGCATATCGAAAGAGATTACTCCCGTCTACGTATATTGGAAGCCCTTTATATAAAAAACAAAAACCCTTCTCTCAACTCACAAATCACTGACATGTACATAATTCCTAGCCTTAGAAATTTTCAAAACAGTTATAAGATAGTTAAAGAAGAGGACGAACGGCGTACGGCTCAGGCAGGTTCGCAAGCGGGATCCCAGGTCAATGCCTAGATCCCTCTTGGCCAGCCTCGACCAATCACGTTCCTCCTTTTCTTCCATTCTGTATTTAGTTCCCTATATAAACTGTTCCCTTCTTTGCCTGTACCATAACCTGAAGATGACCTATGTAGGTCGAAAGCTTGTTTTAATAAAGTGTTCTTCTTCTACAAGAACTTTCTATGTCTTTCGGACAACTTTTATGGGAGCTACCCATTGCTCACCGTTCCATCATCAGAGATATAGAACTTCTCAGCAAAAAATTCGTGAACGCAGAAGCTGCTGTGAACTTCAATCAATATATATATATATATATATATGTATATATATATATATATATATATATATATATATATATATCTATATATATATATATATATATATATACCAAAGGCCTTTTCCACCTTACAAGGGAGGTAGCCAGAAAAACAAAGGCACAAACACTACTCCCACCTATTCCATCCCTAACATACTCCACTTTCCTCTGCCGTCTTCCCTCCCTCTTCTCTTGGCACCTCCTGGATGACAGGTCATCCCTGCATCTCACCCACTGCCCTGGATCAGAAGTAGTGTCGTAAGACACAGCACATCCACAGCAAGGCCGCTTCATTATACCGGCGACCCCCCCCCCACCTCTCCGTCCCCTCCTGCAGAAAAGGAGAAGACGGGGAGAAATCCCTTCGGGCTGCGTCAATTTATTTCTCACACTTACTCCCTCACCCCCATCCCCCACCCACTCCCCTTCATGCATTACAGCATCATTCATACAAAACCATTCTCCATTCATCCCTATCTTCTGTCCTCTCCCGTCCTTCCTCAATAGACATTCCCCTCTTTCCCAATACCCAATTTACACCATCCATCCATCTCATCCTAGGCCGACTCCTCATGTTCACTCCTTCCACCTCTGCCTTCCACACCTTTTTTACTATTTTTTCTTCACTCATTATTTCCATGTGTCCAAACCATCCCAATACTCTTTCATCAACTCTATCTCCCAGCACCTTTTCCATTTCCGCTCTCCTCCTCACCTCCTCATTTCTCACGCTATCCAGCCTAGCAACCCCTATCATACTTCTCAGATATTTCATCTCAAACACATTCAAATTCTTCGTCTATTCCTCTTTTATGTTCCATGTTTCTGCCCCATACAGTGCTGTTAGCACAATCACTCCTTCATACAATCTCCTCTTATCATCCATTCCCAAATGTCTATTTCTCATTACACTTTTTAATCCACCACGGCATTTACTTGCTTCTCCCAATCTACATTATACCTCCACCCCACTCCTTCCTTTCCTGCCACATTCGCACCCAAGTATCTAAAACTATCCACTTCCTCCAGTCTCTCTCCCTTAATACTCACTTCCAGTCTGCTGCCACTTTCTCCCGTTGTACATCTCATCACCTTACATTTACCCACATTTATCTTCAACTTCCGTCTTTCGCACACCTTCACAAACTCTGTCACTAACTTCTTCAATCCTCCCTCTGATCCTACTACAAACGCAGTGTCGTCAGCAAACAACAAATGGCTTATCTCCCACTGTTCTCCATTTTCTTTAACCATCTCCAGTCCCCTACCCATTACCCTTGCATTTACCTCTCGTACCACCCCATCCATGTATAAATTGAACAGCCAAGGCGACATAACACATCCCTGACCAAGTCCCACCTTTACCTCATAACACTCACTCTCTCCATTTCTAATCCCAACACAGGCTCTAATACTCTCGTAAAAACTCTTGACTGCTCTTAACAGCTTTCCTCCTATCCCATATCTACAATACCTCCCACAGTGCCTTTTTGTCTACCCTGTCATAAATCTTTTCCAGATCCATAAAGCCCAAAAAAACATCCTTACCTTTTCCTATAGCTCTCTCACATATCTGTCTTAAAACAAAAATCTGACCTACATAACCCCTACCTGTCCTAAACCTACACTGTTCCTCACCAATTATTCCCTCTCTTCCTGTCTCAATCCTCTCAGTCAAGATCCTCCGATAAGTCTCCAAATCACACTTAACAAACCGATCCCTCCGGAACTACTACACTCACATTTGTCCCCTTTTCCCTTGTAAAGTGGAAATATATAGGCGCTCTTCCAGTCCTCCGGCACTCTATCCTCTCTTAAACAAACATCGAATAACCTCACCAACCAGTCCACCATCACTGTACCTCCTTTTCTCAGACATTCTGCATGACATCCATCGAAACCAGGTGCTTTACCTGCTCTCATCATCTTAACAATTGCCTTCACCTCATCTTTCCTTATTTCTCCTCCATTCTCTTCACTCATCACGGTCATTTTCTTAGAGCTTCCCACTGCAACTACCTTTCCCTCTCTATCCTCCTTCACATTTAGCAACTCCCTAATATACTCTGCCCATCTTCCTCTTACTGCTCTCTCTTCCAGTATCATAAGAACATAAAAATAAAGGAGACTGCAAGAGACCATAAGGCCTACACTAGGCAGCTCCGTATCCATCACCACCTGTCATCCCCACCCATAAAGTTGTCTAATCGTCTTTTTAAAACAACTGATAGTTTCAGCGCTTACTACATGGTTACTAAGTTTATTCCATTCATCGACCACCCTATTAGTAAACCAATTCTTGCCTATTTCCTTCTTAAGTCTAAATTTGTCCAGTTTATACCCATTACTGCGAGTCCTGCCCTGTTGTTTTATTATGATGATCTTATTTGCTTCACCCTTGCTATAGCCTTTGATCCACTTGAACACTTCTATTAGATCACCCCGCACTCTACGTCTTTCCAGAGAGTGTAAGTTTAGAGGCCTAAGCCTCTCTTTGTAAGGCAAATTTCCGAGTCCATGTATCATTTTGGTCATTCATCTCTGTACTGATTCTAGTGAATTAATGTCCATTTTGTAGGACGGAGACCAAAAATGTACCGCATACTCAAGGATGGGTCTAACTATCGCTAGATAGAGTTTAATAATTACCTCTGCACTTCTATTCGTTACCGTCCTAGCAATGAAGCCTAATGTACTGTTAGCTTTATTTCTGGCGCTAATGCACTGCTTCCTGGTTTTGAGGTCCGGACTCACCAGAACTCCCAAGTCCCTCTCGCACTCAGATTTTTCTAAAAACGTGTTATCTAAGTTGTATCTATTTTCGGGGTTGTGTAGCCCTACGTTTAACACGCTACACTTAGATATATTGAAGTTCATTTGCCATTTCACCGACCATGTTAACAATTTATTAAGATCATCCTGCAGAATCTGGGCGTCGTCTCCTGACCTAATTAGGCGTCCTATTTTAGTGTCGTCCGCAAACTTACTAACATCACTATTTACCCCTTCGTCTAAGTCATTTATGTACATAATGAACAATAAGGGACCCAAAACCGAGCCCTGGGGGACCCCGCTAGTAACATTGCCCCACCTAGATTTTATTCTATTTATGGTGACCCGCTGTTTTCTGTTACTAATCCAAGCTCTAATCCATTCTAACACTTTTCCTCCTATGCCATGGTCTTTAATTTTATTTAGTAGTCTCTGGTGTGGCACCTTGTCGAACGCTTTGCTAAAGTCAAGGTAAATAACATCGTAATTTTCATTGTTATCTGACGCTTTATATAATTTAGTGTAAAAGGATAGAAGATTAGTCACACATGACTTACCCTTGGAGAAACCATGCTGTGAATCACGAATTAAATTATGCCCTTCGATGTGTTCTCTGAGTTTATTTACTATTATTGATTCAAGCATTTTTCCTATAACCGATGTCAAACTGATTAGCCTGTAGTTGCATATAGACAATCTATCTCCCTTCTTAAAAACAGAAACAACGTTTGCCTGCCTCCAAGCAGTTGGAACAAAACCAGTGTCTACCGATTTATTGAATATTTGCACCTTTTACCTTTTCTTCTCTACTTGATTCACCTCCTCTTCCTCTCTTAATTTCTTTCCAAAACATCTTTTTATTACTTTCAAATTTTTGTCATACTCTTACCCCATTTCACATCTGCTCTCCTCTTTGCCTCTTTTATCTTATGCTTTACTTCTCTTCTCATGTCTTTGTACCTCTCATATGACTCCCTCGTCCTATTTTGTAACCAATGTGTGAAAGCTCGATTCTTCTCTTCGACAACCTTCTTTGCTTCCTCACCCCACCACTCATTACCCTTCTTTCTATTTCCTCCCATCTTCCTTGTCCCGCACACTATCTTTGCACACCTTGCGACTCCCTCCTTGAACCATCTCCATTCCTCCTCCACTCCTAGTTCTACTCTATCCTTCACTCTCTCCCACTCCTCTCTCAGCTTCTTCTTGTACTCCTTCTCCTTTTCTTTCTCATTTAAGCAGTTGACTCTAAGCACCTCCCTACCTTCTGTTCTTTTCCTCTTTCTCCGTCTATCCTCCACTCTCAACTTACCTTCCACCAAAACATGATATAATATTCCCCCACTCTCTCCCCTTAGAACATATACAACCTTAACTCTTCCTACTATACTCCTGGTTACCAGTATATAGTCTGTTAACGCTCTATCTCCCACCCTTCCATCCACAACAATTTCCCATGTGTATTTATGCCTGACTTTCTTCCTAAACACTTTATTTGCTATCATCAAATCTCTTTCTAAACACATCACCATCAACTTTCAACTATCATTTTTTATTGGAACTTCACACTTTCCAACTACTCTGTCTATTGGTTCATCTCCTACCCTAACATTGAGCCCTCCACTTCATTGATATTTCTCCCTAATCCCTCTATGCATTCATTTAAATCTATCCAAAAAGCCTTCCTTTCCTCTACACTCTTCTCACTACCAGGCCCATATGCACTTACAAAAACCCACATCTCCCTTCCCAGCTTCACCTTCACTTGTCGGAAGGCTCGCCTAATATGGGGATTGGATGAAAATGAGACTACGTCTTCTGCAGCTACATGAAGTGTGGTCGGGGACTTGTACAGTCCTTTTGTACCATCGCACGTAGCTCGGTCGCTACCGTCTTGGCTTCGTGATTATGCATGCACAGGTCAGGGTTCGAACCCCTTGACAGAGCTTCTAAAATGTTCATATATATATATATATATATATATATATATATGTATATATATATATATATGTGTGTGTGTGTGTGTGTGTGTGTGTGTGTGCGTATATATATATATATATATATGTGTGTGTGTGTGTGTGTGTGTGTGTGTGTGTGTGTGTGTGTGTGTGTGTGTGTGTGTGTGTGTGTGTGTGTGTGTGTGTGTGTGTGTGTGTGTGTGTGTGTGTGTGTGTGTGTATTCACTTGGTCTTTTTGGATCACGTGTTCGACTCGTGATCGACAGCTATTTCCCTCCTGGAAGAGAGCTCAGAGCTCGTAGGTCCGATCTATGGGTAATGCTATGACCTTTCACACACACACACACCCAACTCCCCGCCCACGAGAGTCAGAGTAACGACCCGAAGCGCAGCTGTACCGAAATTAATTTCGGCCCTGGGCAGGATTCGAACCAAGCACTACGCGCACCACCATGCTAGTAGTGCATCGTTCTACCAACTGTGTGTGTGTGTGTGTGTGTGTGTGTGTGTGTGTGTGTGTGTGTGTGTGTGTGTGTGTGTGTGTGTGTGTGTGTGTGTGTGTGTGTGTGTGTGTGTGTGTGTATGTATTTATGTATGTATGTATGTGTGTATGTATGCATGTATGTATGTATGTATGTATGTATGTATGTATGTATGTATGTATGTATGTATGTATGTATGTATGTATGTATGTACGTATGCAAAAAAAAACACGGAAAATGAAAAGATTGGTGACCGAAGGTTTTTGTCTATTAAAGACATCTTCAAAGGTACAATACATACAGATAACAAGGACAACATGTACATACAGAAAAGAATAAAAGGAACAGATAGTCAGGTTACAAGTCTATCATCGACAACATTTTTATCAATTAAATTATCCAGTTTCTATAATCCCATTCATGTTGTTCTCAAAGGTACTTTTGATGTAACATGATTCAATGATATTCCTCTCCATAATGTTTTTACTTAAGACATTTTTTTTTTTTTTTTTTAGATCTATTCCAATCAATACAATAATTAATGTCAATCATATGCACAAGCAACCCACTTGATATTTGCCCAGTTCTGATGCTATATTTATGCTGGTTTATCCTCAAATTTCTATCCTTACCAGTTTGGCCAGTATATTTAAAATAAAAATCTCTACATGGTATGTTATGATCACAGCCTTCTCTGACTCTAATCTTTTTACTGTGTTGTTTTTAAAAACAACTTGAATGCCAAAAGTGAGCTGTCAATAATGAAATAGCTATTATTGATTACCTATATTTCACAAAATCCTTATTTCATCCTTATTTTCATGACAGTTTTTTTTTTTA
>NW_027467725.1:831578-841578 GCF_046742065.1 Oratosquilla oratoria
TATATTTTCCATTTTTCAGGTCTTTTGTCTTTCTTCCATTTGGTCCAAGCTTTATCTCTTTTGTCTTTCAACTCCTTACAACTTTTGTTGTACCAGCACTTTACATATTCTTTTTCTTGTTTTTGTCTTGGGACATACTTTTCCACTCCTTTTTTATAAATTTTTGTCAAAATATTCCATTTCTCTTCTACTGTTGTATCTTCTTTGTGTATTCTTTCCCAGTTTTCATTTTGAAAGAATTCTCTTATCTTATAAAAAAAAAAATTCATACATCAATCTTCCTTTTCTATATTGTTCATTTCTCTTCATGTGTTTTTTCTCATTTAGTTCTAGTTCTATCAATATGTGGTCACTTTTACTTATTGGTGCCTGGTATTCTATCTTTTCCACTATTTCAAGTTCTGATGTGATTATTAGGTCTAGTCTCGACGGTTCTTCTTCATTTCTATACCTAGTGTTCTCCTGAATTCATTGTGTCATTGTGTGGTCAATAATCATCTCAAGTAGAACATTTCCCCATGAGTTTTCTCCACCCTTTACTGTCATCTCTTCCCAGCAGACTTCTTTGCAATTAAAGTCGCCCATCATAACTATTATTCCTCCATCTTCCATTATCTTGTTTAATGTTATTCTTGTATCTTCTAACATACTTTTATGTTCACTCTCTTCCCATGAGGCTGTTTTTGGGGGCACGTAGTTTATTACAAACTTTCTGCTCTTCTTATCTCTGTCTTCTACTTCTATCATAATCATTTCTACTCTATTTTTTCCATATGTGACACTCTTCACGTTTATATCCTTCTTAGTCAAGAACATAACTCCACCCCCTTGTTTTATCTCTCTGTTTTTAATCCAATAATTATATGCATTGTGTCCTATGCTGTTGGGTGGTAGTGGACCTTTTAATTTTGTCTCTACAATTCCCATTATGTCCGGTACTTTTTCCTTCAGGTACTCGTTCAGTTCATTCAGTCCTGTTATTAATCCATCTATATTTGTGTAGGACACTCTTAACTTTCTGTTATTTCCATTGTATTTTCTGTTTCTTTTTTGTTTCTCTCTGTTATGGTCCATTTCCTCACTTTCATATTCAATACTCTCCAATAGAATTCTTCTTTTTCTGACTCCATTCTGTTCTTGTTTTTTTCTTTAGCTTCTTTCCTTTTCATTTTTTCTTCCTCTCTTTCCTCTTTATTCATTTCTCTTTTTATCCATACCTTTTTATATTGTTCACTTGTTGCTAGCTTCCCTGTTTTTGCTAAGATATTCTCTGCTGTTGTTTGTGACCTGAATTTAATCTTAATTGGTCTGGTCTTATCTGTATTATATTTTCCGAGCCTAAACATCTCTTCAATTTGTTTCATGATTTCAGGTTCATATTCCTGAACTAATTCTAGTAAACTGTTTACTTTTTCTTTTTCCTCTTTAATTCTTGTGGTTCTATTTTGGTTAAATTTCTCTTCCATTCCTAATATAATTATACATTTCTTTCTGTCTGCTAAGTCTCTTACTATATTCTCCTTCTGTCTCGTCACTTTAATAACTGAGTCTTCAGTTTGTTCTTTCATTTGTTGCTTAATTATGTCAGTAAATGCAACTTTACTGTTTTCTTGGATTTTTTTCCAGCCCTGTGCTTCCTTTGCTATACCCTCTTTATTGTCTTTATTATTCCTCTTTAATTCCTCATTCTCTTCTTTAACTTCTTTTAACTGTCTTTTTAATTCTTCTATTTCATTAGTTAAGTTTTTGTTCGCCTTCTCTAGTCCTTCCAATCTTTCAACTCTCTGAGCATTCTTGGCTACGTTACCGAACCTGTTTTCCCAATGCTCGGTCATCTTATCAAGTTTCTCCTCTAGTCTTGCCAATCGGGGGAGGTTGGTATCCCCCCCACTCTCTTTAAATCCCTGGAAACTATTATCATCACCTTCCACTGTGCTGTTCTTATCTATACTTCTAATCTTTACATTTGTGTTGATCCCGTCGTCACCGAAATCATCATCGTCGATCCGCCTTTTGTTTACAAGACGCCTGGCCTCCTGGACCATGTCCCCCTCTTCCTCATTTCCTTCCATTTTCCTCAATAATCCCTCCCCTTCTCCTTCACTATCACCCCCCCACTACACCACGAGCTCTCCCCTTCCCTATAAATACAATAAGGCACTTCCTGGACGTTGAGATCCACGTAGATTTTCCTTTTTCTTTCGGAACTCTAATTCTCGCCGTCCATTCGACGAAAGTGTGTGTGTGGGGGGGGGGGGGGGGGGGGGGGTGTGTGTGTGTGTGTGTGTGTGTGTGTGTGTGTGTGTGTGTGTGTGTGTGTGTGTGTGTGTGTGTGTGTGTGTGTGTGTGTGTGTGTGTGTGTGTGTGTGTGTGTGTGTGTGTGTGTGTGTGTGTGTGTGTGTGTGTGCGTGTGGGTGTGTTTATGGGCATGTGGGTGTGTTTATGGACATGTGGGTGTGGGTGTGGGTGTGGGTGGGTGGTTGTGCGTGTGTGTGTGTGTGTGTGTGTTTGTGTATGATTCACCATGGTCTTGGATTACTTATTGGACTCGAAATCGACAACTATTACCCTCCCGGATGAGATCTCAGAACTCATATATGCTCGATCTATGAGTAATGATGTGACCTTACACATACTGAACTCCCCGCCAACGAGAGTCGGAGCAACGGCTCGCACCATAATGATGCTGAGATTATTTCAGCGCTGGGCGGGAATTGAACTCGGACCATTGAAATAGCAGTTGCGAACAATACCACTGCGCCACACACAAACACACACACACACACGCACACACACACACACACACATACACACACATACACACACACACACACACACAGATATATATATATATATATATAATATATATATGTATATATGTATATATATATACATATATATATATATATATATATATATATATATATACATATATATATATAAATCGTAGTGGAGATGTGACTTGAAAGAGAGCTGATGATAGCAAATACAGTGTTTTGGAAGAAAGTCAAGCATAAGTACACATAGGAGAGGGTGGTGGATGGAAGGGTGGCAGATAGTCCGTTAATGGACTATATAGTGGTGGCCAGGAGTATGGTAGGAAGAATTAAGGATGTACATGTTCTAAGGGGAGAAAGTGGGGGAATATCAGAT
This sequence comes from Oratosquilla oratoria, assembly GCF_046742065.1. Taxonomy (NCBI): domain Eukaryota; kingdom Metazoa; phylum Arthropoda; class Malacostraca; order Stomatopoda; family Squillidae; genus Oratosquilla; species Oratosquilla oratoria. The sequence continues at coordinate 834,732 of NW_027467725.1, forward strand.
CATTTCCTGGTGGAAGGTAAATTGAGAGTGGAGAATAGGTGGCGAAAGAGGAAAAGGGCAGAAGGTAGGGAGGTACTTAGAATGAACTGCTTAAATGAGGAAAAAAGGAGAATGAGTATAAGAAGAAGTTGAGAGAGGAGTGGGAGAGAGTGAAGGATAGAGTAGAACTAGGAGTGGAGGAGGAATGGGGATGGTTCAAGCAGGGAGTCATAAGGTGTGCAAAGATGGTGTGTGGAACAAGGAGGGCGGGAGGAAATAGAAAGAAGGGTAGTGAGTGGTGGGATGAGGAAGCAAAGAAGGGTGTAGAAGGGAAGATGCAGGCATTCGTAGATTGGCTACAAATTAGGACGAGGTAATCGTATGAGAGGTACAAAGTAAAGAGAGAGGAAGTTAAGCATAAGATAAAGGAAGAAAAGAGGAGAGCAGATGTGAAATGGGGAAAGAGTATGACAGAAAGTATTTAAAGTAATAAAAAGATGTTTTGGAAGGAAGTTAAAAGAGGAAGAGGAGGCGAATTAACTAGAGAAGAAAAGGTAAAAGGTGCAGATGGAGAGATGATAATGGAAGAGAAGGCAGTGAGAGGAAGGTGGGCAGAGTATTTTAGGGAGTTGCTAAATGTCAAGGAGGATAGGGAGGGAAAGGTAGTTGCAGTGGGAAGCACTAAGAAAATGAGAGTGATGAGTGAGAAAAATGGATGAGAAATTGGGAAGGATGAAGTGAAAGTAGCTGTTAAGATCATGAGAGCAGGTAAGGCACCTGGGTTGGATGTATGCCATGCAGAATGTCTGAAGAAAGGAGGTACAGTTATGGTGGACTGGATGGTGAGGTTATTTAATGTTTGTTTAAGAGAGGGTAGAGTGGCGGAGGACTGGAGGAGTGCCTGTATAGTTCCTCTTTACAAAGGAAAGGGGGACAAGTGTGAGTGTAGTAGTTACAGAGGGAAGCTTGTTAAGTGTAGTTGGGAAGGCTTATGGGAGGGTCTTGATTGAGAGGATTAGGAGAGGAACAGAGGGAGTAATTGGTGAGGAACAGTGTGGTTTTAGGACAGGTAGGGGATATGTAGATCAGATTTTTGTGGATCTGAAAAAGGCTTACGACAGGGTAGACAGGAAGGCACTGTGGGAGGTACTGCAGATATATAGGATAGGAGGAAAGCTGTATAGAACAGTCAAGAGTTTTTATGAGAGTAGTAGAGCTTGAGGTAGGATTAGAAATGGAGAGAGTGAATGGTTTGTGGTAAAGGTGGGGCTTCGTCAGGGGTGTGTTATGTCGCCCTGGCTGTTCAATATTTACATGGATGGGGTGGTACGAGAGGTGAATGCAAGGGTAGTGGGTCAGGGGTTGGAGATGATTAAAGAAAATGGAGAAAAGTGGGAGGTGAGACAGTTGTTGTTTGCTGACGACACTGCGCTTGTAGCGGGATCAGGGGAGGTATTGAGGAAGTTAGTGACAGAGTTTGAAAAGGTGTGTGAAAGAAGGAAGCTGAAGATAAATGTGGGCAAAAGTAAGATGATGAGATGTACAAGGGGAGAGAGTGACAGTAGGCTGGAAGTGAGCATTAAGGGTGAGAAACTGAAGGAAGTGGATAGTTTCAGATACTTGGGTGCGAATGTGACAGGAAAGGGAGGAGTGGGGGTGGAGGTAGAATGTAGATTGAGAGAAGCGAGTAAATGCATTGGTGGATTAAAAAGTGTAATGAGAAATAGACATCTGGAAATGGATGCTAAGAGGAGGTTATATGAAGGAGTGATTGTGCCAACAGCAATGTACGGGGCAGAAACATGGAACATGAGAGAGGAAGAAAGAAGGAGTTTGAATGTGTTTGAGATGAAATCTCTGAGAAGTATGATAGGGGTTACTAGGCTAGATAGAGTGAGAAATGAGGAGGTGGGGAGGAGAACAGGGGTGGAAAGGGAGCTGGGAGATAGGGTTGATGAAAGAGTATTAGGATGGTTTGGACACATGGAAAGAATGAGTGAAGAATGATTAGTAAAAGAAGTGTGGAAGGCGGAGGTGGAAGGAGTGAATATGAGGGGGCGTCCTAGGATGAGATGGATGGATGGGGTGAAAGGGGCTTTACAAAAGAGAGGAATGTCTGTAGAGGAAGGACGGGAGAGGACAGAAGATAGGGGTGAATGGAGAAGGGTTGTGTATAGATGAAGCTGTGATGCATGAGGGGGAGTGGGTGGGGGATGGGGGGTGAGGAAGTATGTATGAGAAAAAATTTGACGCAGCCCGAAGGGATTTCTCCCCGTCTTCTCCTTTCCTGCATGAGGGGACGGAGAGGGGGGGTCGCCGAATTTATGAAGCGGCCTTACTCTGGATGTGCTGTGTCTTACGACACTACTTCTGACCCAGGGCAGTGGACAGGATGCAGGGATGACCCGTCATCCAGGAGGTGTCAAGATAAGAGGGAGGGAGGAGGGTGGAGGGGAGTGGAATATATGGGAAATGAAATGGGTGGGAGTGATTTCTATGCCTTTTTCTTTTTGGCTACCCCCCGTGTAAGGGAGAAAAAGCCTTTGGTATATGTATGTATGTATATATATATATATATATATATATATATATATATATATATATATATATATATATATATATATATATATATATATGAAGTGCGTGAGACAGAATGAGTGGAAGGGTGGTGAGGTAAACACCAGAAACCATTGGAGTTTTATTCCTAACGTTTCGTCCTGAAAGGACTTCCTCAGAGTGTACTACACTAACTTGCTCAGGTGGTCGGACCAGGTATCTGCTAAAGTAATGAGATCGTCTAAGTATGCGTGGGTATTGGGTAACAGGGGCATTACATGGCCCGAAGGGAAGGTCAGTGTAACTATAAGGTCCAAAAAGGGGACAAATGAGGATAATATTTGAGCTTTTGGGGATAAGGGAATTTGGTGATAGCCCTTGAAGAAGTCTATTTTTGACATATAGGCGGTTTGGCCTATATTGTCCAGTAAGGTGTCGATGAGGGGAAGCGGATAGCTACCCTTCACCGTAACGTCGATGAGGCGACGATAGTCCGTGAAGAGCCGCCACCCACCATTCGTCGTAGGCACGAGCAGACAGGGTGAAGCCCATGGGGATGAACTGGCGACGGCTAGCCCCGTCTCTAGTAGATAGTTGACCTCTACTCGAAGAACTTGCAGTTTGTGAGAGAGCAACTTGTATGGACTCTGGCGAATAGAAGAATTAGATTTGAGCACTATGTCGTCCTCGGCAATGGTACAGAGACCAGGACGGTCTCTACATACCATACTGTATTTGGTGAGGAGTTGCATGATGTCATCGTTTCTGGATCTTCAAGTAAGATAGAGTTAGTGGTAGTTGTTTGTGGATTTGGTATGTTAAGAATTGGATCAAGAGGGGTAACATTTGAAATTAAAGATACCGGTCTCCGTTGTTTATCAGTATGGTCCCTTCTGTGCTATGGTTTCATTAAATCGACATGGACTAATTTTGAGTCTTTACGCCTGTCTGGCGTAAGTACAACGTAATTTAATTTATTTAATCTATGTGACACAGTATATGGACCTTGAAATTTATTTGAGAGGGGAGCTCCTGGAATGGGCAAATAAAGTAAGACTTCATCGCCAGGCTTAAAATCTCTCATTTTAGTTTTGATATCAAAATGTTCCTTCTTTTTAGATTGAATTAACCTAGGGTTCTCTAAAGCAGTGGTTCAAACTACCTTCATTCGGTGTTTCAACTGATCTAAATATCAATTTACAGTCTGCTTGGGGTGGTTAGGGCTTTCATTGTACCAGTGACTTTTTAAGACTTTAAGAGGTCCCCTCATTTGTCGACCATATAAGAGTTCAAAGGGAGAATATCCCAATGACTCTTGAGTGGTTTCTCTAATGACAAATAGCATTAGAATCAATTCCTCATACCAATCAGATTGCTGTTACAGAATTTAGGTAGCCCCATCCTCCCTTACCGACGCTGTCAAGACAGGTCAAATTTACCCTCTCCCTCCCTCCCTCCTCTCACCCACTCCCCCCCCTCTGCCCCTTACTCTACCCCCTTCCCCTTCACTCCCTTACCCCCCCCCATGACCGTTAGGCTCTTTAGCCTTGGCTCCAACTGTATAAGCTAAAGGCATACGCTCTCATAAGTCATTTCTTTAACTTTGTATTGTCTCCCAGCAGTCCATTTATCTGTACTTGTAAATTATTTAATTTATTGTAATATTTTATATCTTCTATATTTGTTAATTTCTGCAAATTCAATTTTTAAATATCAATGTAACAATCCAAGTTCTTTATTTCTGTATGGTTGTAATTTATATGTTCAGGATTTTTCCTGATGATGTCTATGCAAACAAAACGATGAAAATTAAATATATAATTTTGGTGAACTGGTATTTGCCCACCCCCAAATGACCGAATTCTTGTTAGAAATTTTGAAAATACGCACAGCAAGATTAACAGATGTCAAAATGCTGTCGATTTTAACAACACATACTTACAAGAGAATCTGCTCCCATACGTTATATATATATATATTTATATATATATATATATATATATATATATATATATATATATATATATATATACAGGGTGTTCCAAAAGCATATAACACATTCTAATAACTCGTGTATCATGAATTACAAATGGTAGCAAGATTAAACTATTACCATTTAAAAACTAAAATTATCAAGTTTTTTACTTTAATCCTGTTATGAAAAGTATCAACTACAAGGGTATCAGAAAATATTTTAAGGAAATTAGATCTAAAAGTATCATAATTATAGTTCAATGTTTTAATGCCAAGACATGAGGTTGACATCATTTCAAAAGCCAACGAGTTCGGCACAAGTTGAGATCTCACGAATGAGATTTTCTCAGACCCAGAAGCTACATTAGTATTGACTATACTATCTTCACACTGGCAAATAAAACCGGCAGCCATATACTGGGGATCATGACCCAAAAAATTATCTATAGAAGGTAACTGAAAAAAGGCTCACCTCTGTTGAAGAACAAAGTCGACTACTACAGACTCTCGGGGAAGGGGTGAGAGACAACTTTGACCTCGAAGTAGAGCGGTGGATTGATAAGGGAGATAGAGTGGTAACCATGTAGTAAGCGCTGAAACTATCAGTTGTTTTAAGAAACTATTAGACAACTTTATGGATGGGAATGACAGGTGGTGATAGATACGGAGCTGCCTAGTGTAGGCGTTATGGTCTCTTGCAGTCTCCTTCATTCTTATGTTCTTATGTTGGTTGAACCCTTGAAGTTGTGTTGCTGGGAATCACTGCTCTGGGCTGACGATTCTGGTCGTGAAACCGGTGAAGCGCTACTCAGACACGCTAAGGGGGGAGGATAGTGTGGGTAGTCTTGTAACCAGGCGGCCTCTCCTACTCAGACAATCTACGGAGCGGTAGTGTGGGGAGTCTCCTACTCAGACAGCGTTTTCTCTTCGGATTGATAGCAAACTGCCACCAGGTGGTTTGAAATTGAATTCCTTATCGATTTCACCACCGACTCTCTTCAAGATGGCTACAACTGCAGGTTACACCTGTAGCAGTCGGCAGACCTGGTCAGGCAATGACGGCAGTCGAGCTGGTGGGGGTGAGTTGCCAGACGGCAGACGTTCTGGCAGTCGGCAGACCTGGTCAGGCAATGTCGAGCTGGTAGGAGTTCAGCTGGCAGACGGCAGACGACCTGATAGGCATGGGTAGTCGTGGAAGAGCGGCTTGTCAGGCGACGACTGTTTTAGTCGGGTACTCGTGGACTGGCGGTCTCCTTTTCGGGGGCGTGGGACCACCGCTTGCCTCCAATATGTAGCCGTATGTTTGAGCTACACAACGGGCTGGAAGGGAACTTATACCCTTTTCGGGTTTTCTTGTTTTATTACAAAAATAATATATATATATATATATATATATAAATATACATATATATATATATATATATATATATATATATATATATATATATATATACATACATATAATATAATATAATATAATCTTTACAAGCGTAAAGTATAATATCCCAAAAGAAGAATGTCTCTCTTACTGAGTCTAAAGGAGAGTATCTCACTTAGTCTCCTCTGTCTCTGGCGACGCAGTCGCCCGTATATAAAGGAGAAAAGCCTATCTAAGCATGTTTGGTGTAGGTTATCAGAAACATCTTACATTTTCCATTTGTATACTGATATATAAGTGTTAGTTGCATTGTAATAGGTTTAGTGATATTAATTGTGGGTGTGCCTAGACATGATGTGTGTATTGGAGTTACGATAATCAAGCTTGGTTGGTATAAGGAAAGATTAATGAACTGTCTGGTGATATTAGGTACTTGTGTCGGTAATTTTCGTTGGACGATGGCGTGATGTAGCGTTATTATGATGTATTGCACTATCTGAGTCAGAAGGAAATGTGCAGGTCTGCAAGATTGGAGGTATTGCATAATACCAGTGCCTTCTTGCATGTATGGATAACGTGTCAGGCATGTGACATATCGTAATGGTTAGTAATGGCATATGGATACACACACACACACACATATATATATATATAAATATATGTATATATATATATATATATATATATATACACATATATATGTATGTATGCATGTATATATGTATATAAATACACACACACGCATATATATATATATGTATATATATGTGTGTGTGTGTGTGTGTGTGTGTGTGTGTGTGTGTGTGTGTGTGTGTGTGTGTGTGTGTGTGTGTGTGTGTGTGTGTGTGTGTGTGTGTGTGTGTGTGTGTGTGTGTGTGTGTGTGTGTGTTTGTATGTATCTATCTATATATACACTAGTGTTTTCTGATGGTATGACGACATATTGGTTACTTCATCCCA
>NW_027467725.1:846578-849078 GCF_046742065.1 Oratosquilla oratoria
ACCATTTCGATGAATTAAAATATCCAAAAATGGCAACTTATTCTCTATTTCTATTTCAAAAGTAAATTTGATTGAAGGGACCATACCATTTAGTTTTTCAAGAAATAAATCTAATTTACGATTAACTGGCCAAAGACACAAGATATCATTTCTTGAAAAACTAAATGGTATGGTCCCTTCAATCAAATTTACTTTTGAAATAGAAATAGAGAATAAGTTGCCATTTTTGGATATTTTAATTCATCGAAATGGTAAACATATATATATATATGTATATGTATATGTATATATATATATATATATATATATATATATATATATATATATATATATATATATATATATATATATATATACATACAGGATGGCCAATGAAAGAGTGAATTATATAAAACCAGAATAACTTCTACAAACACTATTTCCCTGTTATTCTATTTGGATATATAATTTATTGAATTTTTTTCAGTATTATTGATGAAAATATCTCTCAAATGGCCCCATTTTCCTCCTCGCAAATACAGTCTCTTCCCACAGCATTGTACATACCGTACGTAAGGTCTCAGATCCTAAACGTCGGATTTCGGCTTTCAGGTTCTCCGTTCTTGAGAAAGAAATCTGGTGCCATCAATTCGGTGAACGAGTAATTCAAAGAAATGCTAAATTTCTTTGGCCTCCACGTTCACCTAAATTGATGGAACCAGAATTCTTTTTTGTGAGGCGAGAGAGAACGGGTATATAAACGTCAAACAATTACAGAACTTATGGAAAACATTAAAGCCGAAAGAATGTGGCTAGACCTCGAACAATTCAAGAACTTAAGAACATTAAAACGGAAATCAAACGTTTAGGACCTGAAACCATGCGGAAATTCATAGACAACGCTGTGGAAAGAGACTGTATTTGTGAGCAGGAAAATGTTGGTCATTTGGGTGACGTTGTTTTTCACACAAAAAATGAAAAAAAAAATTATGTATCCATATTAATAAAAAAAAAGAATAATAGAAAAAACATGTGTTGGTATAATGTTATATATTTTAGTTTAATACCATTCACTCTTTCAGTAGCCACCCATATATATGTATATCTATATACTGTATATATATATATATATATATATATATATATATATATATATGTATATATATATATATATGGGGGGGCGCGTGTATATATATATATACGTATATATATATATATATATATACACATACTGTATATATATATATATATATATATATATATATATATATATATATATATATATATATATATATATACGTATTGGTGTGTGTGTATATATAACTATATGTACATTTAAATATATGTGTGTATGTCTATGCATGTATAGACATATATGTTGGTGTATATATATATATATATATATATATATGTATGTATATATATATATATATATATATATATGTTCTCATATATATACAAATATATATAAATAAATACATAGATATATATATATATGAGTGAAAAGGTGGTAGAGAAATACGGGTTAGAGCGAGAACACTGTATTACTGACGTTTCGAATACTACATAGTCTTCTTCAGAAGAAACGTCAGTAATACGAAGTGTTCTCTCTATAACCCGTATTTCTCTACCACCTTTTCACTCATCTGTCCAATTCACAACAACATATATATATGTATATATACATATATATGTATACGTATATATATATATATATATATATATATATATATATATATATATGTGTGTGTGTGTGTGTGTGTGTGTGTGTGTGTGTGTGTGTGTGTGTGTGTGTGTGTGTGTGTGTGTGTGTGTGTGTGTGTGTGTGTGTGTGTGTGTGTGTGTGTGAGTGTGTGTGTGTGTGTGTGTGTGTGTATGTGTATATATATGTATATATACATATATATGTATACGTATATATATATATATATATATATATATATATATATATGTGTGTGTGTGTGTGTGTGTGTAAGAAGGAAGTCGAGGATAAATGTGGGTAAAAGTTGGGTAATGGGATGTACAAGGGGAGAGGATGAGAGCAGACTGGAAGTGATTATAAAGGGAGAGAGACTGGTGGAAGTGGATAGTTTTAGATACTTGGGTGTGAATATGGCAAGAGAGGGAGGAGTGGAGTTGAAGGTAGAATGTAGATTGCGAGAAGCAAGTAAATACCTTGGGGAACTAAAAAGTGTAATGAGAAATAGACATTTGGGAATAGATACTGAGACGAGATTGTATGAAGGAGTGATTGTGCCGACAGCACTGTATGGGGTAGAAACATGGAATATAAGATAGGAAGAGAGGAATTTGAATGTGTTTGAGATGAGGTGTCTGAGAAGTATGATAAGGCGATAAACGAGGGGGTGAGGAGAACGGGGGTGGAAAGGGAGTTGGGAGATAGGGTTGATGAAAGATTATTGGGATGGTTTGGACACATGGAAAGAATGAGTGAAGAAAGACTGGTAAAAGAGGTATTGAAGGCAGAGGTGGAAGGAGTGAACATGAGGGAGTGACCAAA
>NW_027467725.1:854078-959078 GCF_046742065.1 Oratosquilla oratoria
GCCTACGTGTGCGGCACCGTATGGAAGGGGTTAAATTATCATATCGTCGTCGTCGTCGTCGTCATCGTAAAGTCGAACAATCGTAAGTCGCGGCCATCGTAAGTCGACGTTTACCTGTATATATATATGTGTGTGTGTGTGTGTGTGTGTGTGTGTGTGTGTGTGTGTGTGTGTGTGTGTGTGTGTGTGTGTGTGTGTGTGTGTGTGTGTGTGTGTGTGTGTGTGTGTGTGTGTGTGTGTGTGTGTGTGTGTGTGTGTGTGTGTGTGTGTGTGTGTGTGTGTGTGTGTGTGTGTGTGTGTGTGTGTGTGTGTGTGTGTGTGTGTGTGTGTGTGTGTGTGTGTGTGTGTGTGTGTGTGTGTGTGTGTGTGTGTGTGTGTGTGTGTGTGTATTTACCTAGTTGTATTTTACGGGAAGGGGAGCTATGCTCGTGGGGTCCCGTCTTCATATCTCATTTTATCTAAACTATTTTTAAATTCATGTATTGTTTTTGCACACACCACTTTCTCATCTAACTTGTTCCAACTGTCTATTACTCTGTGAGGAAAGCTGTTCTTTTTCAAATCTCTTCTATAGCTGTCTTTTTTTATTTTCTTTCCGTGTCCTCTTGTATTTCTGTCATCCCATTTTATCAGATTCTCTCTATCAGTAATTTCTATGCCTTTCATGATTCTGTAAATAGATATCAAATCTCCTCTCTCCCTTCTTTGTTCTAGTGTCTGTAGTTCAAGTTTTTCTAGTCTCTCTTCATATGATAGTTTTGAGAGTGTTGGTGCCAATTTTGTAATTGCTCTTTGTATTCTTTCAAGTTTTTTTTATACATTTTTTTGTACTTGGTGACCATATCGTTGCTGCATATTCCAATCTTGGTCTTATCAGGGTGATTAGGATTTTCTTCACCATTTCTTCATCCAGGTATGTAAATGCCACTTTGATTGTTCTTATTAAATTATAAGTTTCTCAAAAAATCTTATTTATATGTTTCTCAGGTGACATATTATTCATAACAATGACTCCCAGGTCCTTCTCATTTTCTACTTTTTTTATTCCTTCTTCTCCCAATTTATATGCTCCTGTTATTCTGTTTTTGCTTTTTCCAAATTCCATTATACTACACTTTTTTGTATTGAACTCCATCTCCCACTTCCTACTCCATTCTTGTACTTTATTTAGATCTCTCTGTAGTGATTCACAATCTTCTTCAGTTTTCACTCTTTTCAGTAGTTTTGCATCATCTGCAAAGAAGCTCATATAGCTTTCAATTCCTTCATCCATATCATTAATATATATATAGCAAACATTATTGGGGCCAGAACTGTTCCCTGCGGAACACCGCTTATTACTTCATCCCATTTTGAGTGCTGGTTTCTTATCACTACTCTCATTTTTCTTTCTTGCAAAAAGTCCTCCATCCAATTTAGTAGTTTGCCCTGTATTCCTCCTTTAGTTTCTAATTTCTTAAGCAACTTCTTATGTGGTACTTTGTCAAAAGCTTTCTTTAGATCTAAAAATGCACAGTCCGCCCATCCATCTCTTTCTTGTATTATATCTATTAGCCTTGAATAGAAACATATTAAATTGGTGACGCATGATCGTCCTTGTCTGAATCCAAATTGCCTTGGATTTAACACTTTGTTTTTTTCTAAATATTTTACCCATCTACTTTTGATAATTCTTTCACAAATTTTTGCTATTGTACTTGTTAGAGAGACTGGTCTATAGTTGGTAGGTTCTTCTTTATTTCCTCCTTTATATATAGGTACTATATTTGCTTTTTTCCAATCTTCTGGAACTTTTCCTTCTTTCATGGAACTATTTAGTATGCTATGTATTTTGTCTGCCAGTTTATTCCTGCATTCTTTCAGTATCCAGTTTGCTATTTCATCTGGTCCATGCGATTTTCTGACATCAAGATTACTCAAGTGTGTTAATATTTCATTCTTTGTTACTTCTATTTCTTCCATAGGGGGGACTTTCTCTTTCCATTCGTTCTCTTCAGGTTGTATGTTCTTCCTTGTAAACACTGATTTAAAATGTTTGTTCATAATTTCCGCCATTTCCATTTCCTCAGTGTATTCAACTCCCTCCTGTCTTAATTTCTCCAAGTCTTGTTTGTTTTTCAGTTTATTGTTTAGAAATCTGTAGAATAGTTTTGGTTGATCTTTACACTTTTCTATGATATCTTTTTCATATTTTCTCTTTTCCTCTCTGCACATTTGTACATATTCATTTCTATAACTAGTATATATTTTCCATTTTTCAGGTCTTCTGTCTTTTTTCCATCTGGTCCAGGCTTTGTCTCTTTTGTCTTTTAACTACCTACAGCTTTTGTTGTACCAGCATTTTACATATTCTTTTTCTTGTTTTTGTCTTGGGACATACTTTTCCACTCCTTTTTTGTAAATTTTTGTCAAAATATTCCATTTCTCTTCTACTGCTGTTTCTTCTTTGTATATTTCTTCCCAGTTTTCTTGTTGAAAGAATTCTCTTATTTTATCAAAGTTTGTTTTTTCATACATCATTCTTCCTTTTCTATATTGTTCATTTCTTTTCATATATTTTTCTTCATTAAGTTCCAGTTCAATCAATATGTGGTCACTTTTACTTATTGGTGTTTTATATTCAATGTTATCCACTATTCTAGGTTCGGATGTAATTACTAGGTCTAGTCTCGATGGCTCTTCTTCATTTCTATACCTAGTGTTCTCCTGTATCCATTGTGTCATTGTATGGTCAGTAACCATCTCAAGTAGAGCGTTTCCCCATGAGCCGTCTCCACCCTTTACTGTCATTTCTTCCCAGCAGATTTCTTTGCAATTAAAGTCGCCCATCATAACTATTTTTCCTCCCTCTTCCATTATCTTGTTTAATGTTATCTTTGTGTCCTCTAACATACTTTTATGTTCACTCTCTTCCCATGAGGCTGTTTTCGGGGGCACATAATTTATCACAAACTTTCTGCTCTTCTTATCTCTGTCTTCTACTTCCATCATTATCATCTCTACTGTATTCTTTCCATATGTGACACACTTCACGTTTATATCCTTCTTAGTCAGGAACATAACTCCACCCCCTTCCTTTTTCACTCTGTTTCTAATCCAATAATTATATGCATCATGTCCTACACTGTTGGGTGGTAGTGGACCTTTTAATTTTGTTTCTACAATTCCCATTATGTCTGGTTCTTTTTCTTTCAAATAATCATTCAGCTCATTCAATCCTGTTATTAATCCATCTATATTTGTGTAAGACACTCTTACTTTTCTGCCACTTCCATTGTGTTCTCTGTTTCCCTTTTGTTTTTCTCTTGTATGTCGACTTTCTTTAGTTTCATATTCACTACTCTCCAATAGAATCTCTCTTTTTCTGACTCCGTTCTTATCTCGTTTTTTTCCTTTGCTTCAAGTCTTTTCTGTTTTTCTTCCTCTCTTTCCTCTTTATTCATTTCCCTTTTTATCCATACCTTTTTATATTGTTCACTTGTTGCTAGTTTCCCTGTTTTGGATAAGATATTCTCAGCCGTAGTTTGTGACCTGAATTTAATCTTAATTGGTCTGGTCTTGTCTGTACTATATTTCCCGAGCCTGAATTTCTCTTCGATTTGTTTCATTATTTCTGGTTCATCTTCCTGAACTAATTCTAGTAAATTTCTTACTTTTTCATTTTCCTCTTTGCTTCTTGTGGTTCTATCTGGGTTATGTTTCTCTTCCATTCCTAATATAATTATACATTTCTTTCTGTCTGCTAAGTCTCTTACTATATTCTCCTTCTGTCTCATCACTTTAATAACTGAGTTTTCAGTTTGTTCATTCATTTGCTGTCTGATTATGTCAGTGAATGCAACTTTGCTATTTTCTTGAATTTTTTTCCAACCCTCCTTGTTCTCCTTATTATTCTCCTTTAAGACTTTATTCTCTTCTTTTACTTCTTTTAACTGTTTTTTTAATTCTTCAATTTCCTTAGTTAAGTTTTTGTTCGCCTTCTCTAGTTCTTCCAATTTTTCAACTCTCCGTATAATGTTGTTAACATGACCGAACCTACGCTCCAAGTCCTCGATCATCTTATCGACCTTCTCTTCTAGTCTTGTCAGTCGGGGTGGGGTGGGGTGGGGGGGGTGGGGTGGGGTTGTGTCCCCCCCCACCCTCTTTAAATCCCTGGAAAATATTCTCATCACTTTCTACTGTATTGCTCTTATCTATACTTCTAATCTTTACATTTTTATTAGACATTTCATCGTCGCTCAGCTGGTCGGGGGGTCGTTTGTTTACCTTTCGCCTGTCTGCCTGGGCCAAGTCCTCTCCTTCCTCATTTCCTTCCATTTCCCTCAGCAATCCCTCCCCTTCTCCTCTTTCCCTACTTTCCCACTACCCCACGAGCAATTTCCCCCCTCCCTGTAAATACAATAGGCACTTCTCTTTGCGTTGGGATCCACGAAACTTCAATTTTCTTCAGAACGTCTTCTAAGCCGTCCGTTCGTTGAAGTGTGTGTGTGTGTGTGTGTGTGTGTGTGTGTGTGTGTGTGTGTGTGTGTGTGTGTGTGTGTGTGTGTGTGTGTGTGTGTGTGTGTGTGTGTGTGTGTGTGCGTGTATATATATATATATATATATATATATATATATATACATACTTATATATATATATATATATATATATATACATATGTGTGTGTGTGTGTGTGTGTGTGTGTGTGTGTGTGTGTGTGTGTGTGTGTGTGTGTGTGTGTGTGTGTGTGTGTGTGTGTGTGTGTGTGTGTGTGTCTGTGTGTATATATATATATATATATATATATATATATATATATATATATATATATATATATATATGCTTTTTTTAGAAGCTCCGCCATGGGATACGAACCCTGACCCGTGCATCGAAAATCACGAGGTCAAGACGAGATCTTCGACCTCGTGATTTTCGACGCACGGGTCAGGGTTCGTATCCCATGGCGGAGCTTCTAAAAAAAAAATATTCAATCTGTCTTAAGAAACATACATATATATATATGTATATATTCATATATATATATATATATATATATATATATATATATATATATATATATGTACAACACTGAATGGGTCCCAGTGATTAGAGATACATTTTAACAACCACAATGCACTTTAATTCTAAGCCATCAAAGGCCAGCATGCTGAAATTGAAATGTGGTACTGTACAGGACTCGAACCCGGCATCCTCATGACTGTTGGAAGGTTGGTTTGTGGTGCTTCCAAACACTTGGGTAGTTCTTCTCTTTATTTCGGTCTGCCTAGTTCTGTCTACAAACATGGCTGGTAGGTTCGAAGAAACTTCGGAAATACCAGATTTTCCTAGCTAACTTAATCTAATTACAAAAATGGGCGTGCCCACAAGAAGGCAGCCAATTATATGAAAAAATGGGCGTGCCCCCCGAGAAGGGTAGCCAATAGAATGTCTTGAGGTGCAAGAGGGGGCCAGAGCCGTAGGTGTGAACTCTGACCCTGGATTGAGCGCAAAGTCGTGTTGTTTGGGTGATTTGACAGATGAATGTAGGGGAGGTCACTTCATGACCTCTGATAGCGCAGCTGAGGTCCACGCGGTGAATGGGCCGTTCTTCGATGGGCCTCTCGTAATGAAAGGCCTCTCTTCTTGGAAGTGGAGGTAAGCGCAGCTGTGGTCCACGCGATGAATGGGCCGTTCTTCGATGGGGCCTCGCGTGAAAGAAATCGTCCGCCGCCTCGCGGGGAAAGAATCATCTGCCGCTAACATGACAAGTGCCACAGTGACTTTCCAACCAGGCTATCAAGAGAGATAAAGGTTTAGCGCATTTTTCTTACATATTTGTATGCTCGAGTTACATACACATATATGCAATTTTGCGTTCAACCCATCTCCACCATGATAGTACAATTGGAAGTATACGAACACGGGAAAGTATTTGTACAACATTGAATGGGTCCCAGTGATTAGAGATACATTTTAACAACCACAATGCACTTTAATTCTAAGCCATCAAAGGCCAGCATGCTGAAATTGAAATGTGGTACTGCCCAGAACTCGAACCCGGCATCCTCATGACAAGTGCCACAGTGACTTTCCAACTAGGTTATCAAGAGAGATAAAGGTTAAGCGCATTTTTCCTTACATATTTGTATGTTCGAGTTACATACACATATATGAAATTTTGCATTCAACTCATCTCCACCATGATAGTACAATTAGAAGTATACTAACCCGGATAAAGTATATGTACAACACTGAATGGGTCCCAGTGATTAGAGATACATTTTAACAACCACAATGCACTTTAATTCTAAGCCATCAAAGGCCAGCATGCTGAAATTGTAATGTGGTACTGTACAGGACCCGAATCCGGCATCCTCATGACATGTGCGACAGTGACTTTCCAACTAGGCTATCAAGAGAGATAAAGGTTAAGCGCATTTTTTCTTACATATTTGTATGCTAGAGCTACATACACATATATGAAATTTTGCGTTCAACCCATCTCCACCATGATAGTACAATTGGAAGTAACGAACGTGGCAAAGGGTTTGTACAACACTGAATGGGTCCCAGTGATTAGAGATACATTTTAACAACCACAATGCACTTTAATTCTAAGCCATCAAAGGCCAGCATGCTGAAATTGTAATGTGGTACTGCACAGGACTCGAACCCGGCATCCTCATGACATGTGCGACAGTGACTTTCCAACTAAGCTATCAAGAGAGATAAAGGTTAAGCGCATTTTTTCTTACATATTTGTATGCTAGAGCTGCATACACATATATGAAATTTTGCGTTCAACCCATCTCCACCATGATAGTACAATTGGAAGTATACGAACGCGGGAAAGTATTTGCACAACACTGAATGGGCCCCAGTGATTAGAGATACATTCTAACAACCACAATGCACTTTAATTCTAAGCCATCAAAGGCCAGCATGCTGAAATTGAAATGTGGTACTGCACAGGACTCGAACCCGGCATCCTCATGACAAGTGCCACAGTGACTTTCCAAATAGGCTATCAAGAGAGATAAAGGTTTAGCGCATTTTTCTTACATATTTGTATGTTCGAGTTACATACACATATATGAAATTTTGCGTTCAACCCATCTCCACCATGATAGTACAATTGGAAGTATACGAACGCGGCAAAGGGTTTGTACAACACTGAATGGGTCCCAGTGATTAGAGATACATTCTAACAACCACAATGCACTTTAATTCTAAGCCATCAAAGGCCAGCATGCTGAAATTGAAATGTGGTACTGCACAGGACTCGAACCCGGCATCCTCATGACATGTGCGACAGTGACTTTCCAACTAAGCTATCAAGAGAGATAAAGGTTAAGCGCATTTTTCTTACATATTTGTATGCTAGAGCTACATACACATATATGCAATTTTGCGTTCAACTCATCTCCACCATGATAGTACAATTGGAAGTATACGAACGCGGGGAAAGTATTTGCACAACACTGAATGGGCCCCAGTGATTAGAGATACATTCTAACAACCACAATGCACTTTAATTCTAAGCCATCAAAGGCCAGCATGCTGAAATTGAAATGTGGTACTGCACAGGACTCGAACCCGGCATCCTCATGACAAGTGCCACAGTGACTTTCCAAATAGGCTATCAAGAGAGATAAAGGTTAAACGCATTTTTCTTACATATTTGTATGCTCGAGTTACATACACATATATGAAATTTTGCGTTCAACCCATCTCCACCATGATAGTACAATTGGAAGTATACGAACGCGGGAAAGTATTTATACAACACTGAATGAGTCCCGGTGATTAGAGATACATTTTAACAACCACAATGCACTTTAATTCTAAGCCATCAAAGGCCAGCATGCTGAAATTGTAATGTGGTACTGAACAGGACTCGAACCCGGCGTCCTCATGACAAGTGCCTCAGTGACTTTCCAACTAGGCTATCAAGTGAGATAAAGGTTAAGCGCATTTTTTCTTACATATTTGTATGCTCGAGTTACATACAAATATATGAAATTTTGCGTTCAACCCATCTCCACCATGATAGCGTTGTACAAATACTTTCCCACGTTCGTATACTTCCAATTGTACTATCATGGTGTAGATGAGTTGAATGGCGTAGTTAAGAGGACATGGATTCTTACGATCTCTTCTGGCCACTTATCCAAATGTTTATTTCACCTACTTCCTATCTAACCTAACCTAAACTTTTCTATATCTTTGAGAGAGAACACTTTCGATCAAAACTTCACTTAACAGTTTCACATTATTTATCATAAGAGATTCCTTCGATCACATACCCTATAACACCATATGTTTGTCACTTTGTGTTGTGTCGTCACATGTAATTTTCATCTCAACCCATTTTCTCCCTGTCAAGGGAATGATCGGGGCTTAGATTCACTTCACTCAATACATAATAACATGATCTAACAATTATATGTACATATATCCATGTATCTCCACTTATTTCAATATATTTCCAATTATTTTTATGGAACGCATTGAATACAGAACATGGCTGGTGTTCGTATCTATGTCTAAAACTACCGACTACCCCTTCGTACTATCACTAAAGACTTCGTTATGTCGCTTTTCGAACTGACCTTTAGATATCATAACTCCCTTAAATTATTTTTCTAATGGAATCCTGAACTGGAGGTTGGGAATTGTTCTCGTTCTATTAAAGCTAAGGTTCCTAGCCTATGTTTACATCCGAATCCGTTCTAATGACTTCACGGATGGGAGGAGCTACAGTTTACCCATGATGCTCAGCGATCTCGCTTATAGAATCATCTAGAAAAAATACAATTAAACGAAAATAATATTTAATTAAAGTTTCTGGCCTTACACTATTGATAACATATCTAATCATCAAATACTTAGACCTACATCTAGTAGGCTTCAAAAAACCATATCATACAAATTACTTTAATTTTCTTTGCTGATGACGGATTCCTACTAAAAAAAATCTGTAAAAGAAGTGGTACAAGCACTCACGTTACTAAATGAGATTGGAGAAGAATGTGGTTTAAAAATAAACAAAGCAAAGAGCAATATCCTAACCTACAACCTAGCAGTCCCCAAAAGAAATTAGTGAAATAAAAGTCACGGAGTCCATAACATACTTAGGAATAAAAATAACGAATAAGAGGAAATGCCCCAAAGAACACATTAATAATATCTTTAGCAAACCAATATCATTTGCTAATAAAACAGCCTCAATAACGGCAAGAGGCTGCAACAGGATCAGCATCGGCAAAGTGTTCTTGAAAAATGTCGCCATCCCTAGTATACTCCACTCAAATGAAGCAATCTTTCTCACAAAGAGCGAACTCAACAAGCTGCAGACAATAGAAAACAAGGCATACTGTAACCAACCTAAAAATAATATTCAGAGCACCACACTAAACACCAGCAGCAGCCCTGAGAGTATAGATTGGATCTTCCTCAGTATTCATCAGACATGCAAAACAAGCTCTCAAACGCAGGACACATCATTGGAGAAGGGGTGAACATCTGGTCAATCTCATTTTCAATGCCTATATGAAAGACAAGGAAATTACTAAGCCAAACAACTACGATCGTACTTGTAAAGGCTAAACCTAGAGGGTCTCAAAACGACAAAAAAAAAGAAACGATATTGACACACATATGGAAAGCTGAACTGGCAAAGTAAACCCTCCTTATCGCGCTACAGGCGATAGGAAAAAATGGAAGAAGAAATTTATAATAATAACCTAGACTCTGCCATTATATTCCACGCCAGGACAAAGAAAGTGGGTGCAAACATTATTCAAGATTTTAAGAAAAAAAAACTTGATGCTGAGAAATACAAAGACGGGCATTTAGACGGCCAAACAGTTTGACAAACCCGGTTTGTCAAACAAGTGTTTGAAGTGATGTTTGACCGTGTGAATAGGGTATTTGGTTGTCAAACACGTTCGACAAACGTGTTTGACGACCAAATACCCCATTCACACGGTCAAACATCACTTCAAACACTTGCCTGACAAACCGGGTTGGTCGAACTGTTCGACCGTGTAAATGGCCCTTAATAGAACTAGGTAAATTGGAGAAACCGGCACACCAACCAAAACACAAGCTCCCTATGCGGTCAGAGCGAAGAAAACCTCGAGCATTTCTTACTATAGTGCAACGAGATATCATCGATCAGCGCTCGAAACAAACTGCTCGAACAACCCTACCCGGTAAACAAAAACGAGATCCTAAAACTGGTTTCGTTCGATGTTAAGGCAGAAAACCTGGAAAAGAACCGACAAACAATACATAATCCGGAAATACAAAGCAACCAAAGTCCTAAAAAAAAAAAAGCGTAGACTCATAGGTGACTTGATACAGCTCTTTAATCTAAAGGGAATTGACATCAAAAGTGACCAAATTTAAACATTGATGATTGAATGAGGATCCGACAAGAAATAATGGTCTCAAAATTTCAGGAAAAAGATTTAATTTGGAAGTGGGTCGAAACAACTTCGCCAACCGTGTATTTAATGAATGGAATAAACTTCCTGCAGAGGCAGTGCAATGTAGTTCAGTTTGAAGCTTAAATATTCGTTTAGATATACACCTAAGCAAAATGCTCTAATGACTAATGCTAATGCCTGCCATTTGTTTTATATTATTTATTTTTTTGTTATTATTTGTCTGTTTATTATTATTTGATTGATTACCATTTATTATTAATCTGTATTATTATTTACAATTTACCAGTTTATTATTTACCTACCTTTACCTTTGTCTACCTTTGTCCGATTTCATCTTGACCGATTCAGCTAACGTGGACGTCCGCTGTACTCAGGCAGCTCCTCCTCTCTGAGTCACAGGTCAGTGATTGGAGGGAGTTGTTTTTGGAGCTGGTGTATCCCAGTGTAGGTGGTTGGTCCATAATTGTGGCCAGCCATTTATCCAGTTTGTTTTTGAAACTCTCTGGTGAAGTGCCTGTCTGGTTTCGCAATTTCTGTGGGACAGAGTTGAAGAGGCGCACCCCAATATAGGTGAAGCTATGGTGTACTATGTTCTTCACCCTTTGTGATGTCCCCTCAGTTCTCCTCACATAGCACAGGCGACCTCTTCTTGGGTGGTAGTTCACCTTCAGGCCCACATTTGGTACCAGATGCTCCAGAATCTTCCAGACGTATATTATTATATATCTTTCGCGTCTTCGCTGGAGAGAGTAGAGTCCCAGCTGTTGCAGTCTTTCCCAGTAGTTGTACTGTTGCAATCCCTCAATCTTATTTGTGAAAGTACGCTGGACAGCTTCAAGTTTGATTATGTCTCCTGTCTTGAAGGGAGACCAGAGTTGGCAACAGTACTCAAGTTTTGGGAGTACTAATGCTTTCCAGAGCGTTAGCATACATGTTTTGTTTCTAGTCTGGAATGTCCGGAGTATCCAGCCTGAGAGTTTCCTGGCGGTGTCAGAGATCTCATTAATGTGGTGAGAGAAGGTCATGTCGCTGCTCATATGTACCCCAAGGTCTTTGACGTGGGCTTTCCCTGGTATGATTTGGGAGTCGACTTTGTAGTTTGTTGTGCTTTTCAATTCTTGTACGGAGCCATATTGTAGCAGCTCAAACTTGTCTCCGTTCAGTGTCATGTTGTTTTTTGCCCAGGTTAATATCCTGCTTAGGTCTTCCTGTAGCAGCGTGGCATCTTCCTCTGTCTGGATCTCCATGGCTATCCTGGTGTCATCAGCAAAGGACGTAGTATGAGAGTGTTTTAGGTCTTTGTCGATGTCCTCTATGGTCACCAAAAATAACAGTGGGCCCAAGACGGAGCCCTGAGGAACGCCACTTATTACATTACTGGGCTTAGATAGCATTCCTTTGACGGTTACTTGTTGTAATCGGTTTGCGAGGAAACTGTGTAGCCACTTTCCTAGTTTCCCGCAGATGCCGTGTTTTTTCAGTTTGTGGAGGACAATACCATGGTCTACCTTGTCAAAGGCTTTAGCGAAGTCCAGGTAGATTACATCGGTATTACTGCTTTATTGGATGTTCTCTAGTATGGTCTCATAGTGTAGTAACAACTGAGAGAGGCAGGAGCGACCCTTTCTAAAACCATGTTGGCCATCATTGAAGGCATTTATGGATTCCATGTATGTTACCATTTTGTCACGTATAATTTTTTCAATAATTTTGATGAGGTGAGATGTTAGTGTTACAGGTCTGTAGTTTTTGGCAAGGCCTTTACTACCTCCTTTGTGGATGGGTGTTACAATTCCCAGCTTTAGGGCAGGTGGTATGGTACCAGAACTCAGAGATTTGGACCACAATAGCTGGAGAGGCTTTGCCAGTTCTTCTTTACAGTTTTTAAGTAATAGAGCATGGAAGCCATCTGGTCCTGCCGCTGAGTTTGGCCTTATGCTGCCAGTAGCTTTGATTATGTCCCCGGTCGTCACCACTATGTTGGATAGGAAGTTTGATCCAGTTCTAGATTAATTTTACCGATGTATTTATTTTATTTATTATATAATTTTTATTTATTTACTTTTTTTTTTTCATCCAACGCAGTTATGGACCAAAAGGTCTCGTGTTGGCATGCTCCTTTGTAAACTTTTGAAGCAAAACCCAAAACGGACTAGGGGTGCTGAAGCCAAGGCATTCACCCCACTACGACTACTACCGTGTACTAGGAAGAAAAGACAAGACTGGGGTGGGGAGGCCAAAACTCTTCGGTACAGCAGTACTCAGTAATAGTCAACTGCATGTAAGAGAGTTCATAGATGGGCATATGAATTTTCAGATTCCACCATGAGACAGGGGCTGTTTATTTTTTAATTGCATGTGAGTGCATCATGGGTTGAAGGTAGTTGCATTAAATTCTACTTTCAGGATACAGGCAATATTGTTTTGTCAAGTTGCCAAATAGTTTCAGTATATCAAAGGTAGTTTCATTGGTTTTCACTCAATTTCCAATTTATCAAATGTATTTTAAATTTAAACTAACCCAATCTAATGTTAACTGGCTTATCCTAGCTGAGGCAGGACTAAACCTGCCAGAAAGGGGTCTCACTAATTGCCGAACAAACCGAACAAAACCGATAAAAGCTGAACAAACCAACAAAACCCAAACAAGGATGGTTTTTGCTCAAATGCACACTTCTATATATATATGGTTGCATTATTTGAACTATTTTCTTTAAAATGTGTGATTTCCATGTAATATGATCAAAGAGAAGTTACGTTTTCATCCTCTGCAAAATTACCGACCCCAGCTACGATTCGTCCAGCCCGCCGTCTATGATCACTGGTGGTATGGATCAAACTACACTCTTTTAAGTTACTGTTGTGTTATTAGTGTAATAGACTGCATATTGTTGAATTATTTCAACTATTTTCTTTAAAATGTGTGATTTTCATGCCAAACACAGTAAAAACATGCCAAAAATGCAAATTTTGGCATTTAAAACACCAATCTGGCAACCCTGACGCTCAGTGATGATCTGTACTTGCAGAATAGCGGTAAATTTGTAACCACCAGTCGGTAACTTTGCAGAAGCTAAAAACAACTTCTCTTTGGTCAAATTATATGAAAATCACACATTTTAAAGAAAAAGAGTTGAAATAATTCAACTATATGTAGTCTATTACACTAATAACACAATAGTAAGAAACTTAATAGAGTGAAGCTTGATCCATACCACCAATGATCATTGAGGACGGACTGGACGAATCGTGGCTGGGGTTGGTAATTTTGCAGAGGATAAAAACGTAACTTCTCTTTGATCATATTACATGGAAATCACACATTTTAAAGAAAATAGTTCAAATAATGCAACCATATGTATATAGAAGTGTGCATTTGAGCAAAAACTGTCCTTGTTTGGGTTTTGTTGGTTTGTTCGGCTTTTATCGGTTTTGTTCGGCAATTAGTGAGACTGCCAGAAAGAATATCTCAATCACAACTCAAAGGGAATTTGTCCAGGGTTGAAAGGTGGTGTCCCAGGTAGTGGTTGTTGACAAGGTCAACTGCACAGACTGTTACAGAGGCTATATCTGATCTGATTATTGGAGCCAACCTAACCAAGCCCATTTAATCCAATCCAATCCACTAAACCAAACTCTCTAAGCTTAACCCACTTGATCTGACCTAATGTACGGTAACATGACCTAAACTAACTTAACCCAACTCACCTAACCTGTTGAAATTTAACCCAACAAACCTATCATAACAGGTCTATGCTTTGCCTTTGTACCTATTAAAAAAAAAAAAAAAAAAAAATCCAAGATTGTGCACCTAAATTGGTCTAGCAGAAGAAAGCATTAATCACACTATATAAAGACTTCATGAACCTCTTGACTATGCCTCTACAACATGGTTCCTAACAATCAAGAAACAGACATCCTACAAATATAGCAAAACTTTAAGAATGCACTAAAACCACCCCACTAGAATATCTACATAGAAAAACAAAAATCCTTTCCATAGGACGACACATGAAAATGGGGACCTTATACCTCACAAGGACCCCTCGCCCATCTTTCCCACTGCATAAGCACAACCAATTTTGGGGAAAAATAAATAAATAAATTTTTAGAAGTGCACACCTATGTGATATAGCAATAGAAAATCAAATAATAATTTTGTAAATTACAATACATCAACATATACATTATTCTTGGCAGAAATCAATAACAGAAAAAGTTGCTAAAAGCTATACACAAACTTAGCCACTTCAAAAGCTTGAGACGCCGTCTTTGTTTTGATAGATGCAGAGGTCAAAGAAATTAAAGTATGATAGATTTATGTATTCTAACCCAACCTAACCTGCATTTAATAGTACAGTACCTGTAATTCTAGAGGTTATCGTCTTCAACCTCTGAATCTTATCAAATCAAAGATGGTGTCTAAAGGAGTCGACACAACTTCGTTCATTTGTGCATAGCCTTTAGCATTGTTTTCTGTTATTGATTTCCTCCAAGAAAAAAATTCATTACGTTGATGTGCTGTGTCTTGTAACACTGTTTCTGACCCAGGGCAGTGGACAAAATTCAGGGATGACCTGTCATCCAGGAGGTGCCAAGATAAGTGAGGGTAGAGAGGAGTGGAGTATGTAGGGGATGGAATGGGTGGGAGTGGTTTCTATGCCTTTGTTTTTTGGCTACCTTCCATGTAAGGGGGAAAAAGCCTTTGGTGTATATATATGATATCTAATTTTTTAATGCTATATATTGTAGATGTGCACTTCTAAAAAAAAATAAAAAATAAAATCTGACATCACTATTAATCCCATTGTCCAAGTCGTTTATGTACATAATGAACAATAAGGGAAAGGGAGGAGTGGAGGTGGAGGTAGAAAGTAGATTGAGAGAAGCAAGTAAATGCCTTGGGGGATTAAAAAGTGTAACGAGAAATAGACATTTGGGAATGGATGCCAAGAGGAGATTATGTATTTACCTAGTTGTATTTTGCGGGAAGGGGAGCTATGCTCGTGATGTCCCGCGTGATGTGAAGGAGTGATTGTGCCGACAACACTGTATGGGGCAAAAACATGGAACATAAGAGAGGAGTAGTTTGAATGTGTTTGAGATAAGGTACCTGAGAAGTATGATAGCAGTTACTAGGCTGGATAGAGTGAGAAACAAGGTGAGGAGGAAAACGGGTGGAAAGAGAGTTGGGAGATAGGGTTGATGAAAGAGTATTGGGATCGTTTGGACACATGGAAAGAATGAGTGGAGAAAGGTTAGTAAAAGAGGTGTGGAAAGCAGAGGTAGGAGTGAACATGAGGGGGCAACCAAGGATGAGATGGATGGATGGGGTAAAAGGGGCATTGAGAAAGGGGAATGTCTGTTGAGGAAGGAAGGGGGAAGACAAGATAGGGGTGAATGGAGAATGGTTGTGTATGGATGATGTGATGCATGAAAGAGAGTGGGGGGGTGAGGTAGTATATGTGAAAAATAATTTCACGAGCCCAAAGGGATTTCTCCATCTTCTCTTTTTCTGCATGAGGGGACGGAGAGTGGGGTTGCTAATTTAATGAAGCGGTCTTGCTGTGGATGTGCTGTGTCTTGTAATGTTGCCTCTGACCCAGGGCAATGGGTGAAATGCAGGGATGACCCTTCATCCAGGAGGAGCCAAGATAAGAGGGAGGGAGGGGGGTGAATGGGAGTGGAGTATGTTGGAAATGGAATGGGTGGGAGTGGATTTTATGCCTTTGTTTTTTTTGGCTACTTCCCTTGTAAGGGGGAAAAAGCCTTTGGTATATGTACTATATATTACAAAGGAGGACCCCAAAACATCAGAAATAGGATGGGGACAGATCAACATATGTTGGAAGCTTAGTGTTAAAGATGTGGAAATCTAGATTATTGACAGTGTTGGTTTTGTTGGTAGATTCCTTAACTGTTTTTACATTTGGCAGATAGGGTTGATGAAAGAGTATTAGGATGGTTTGGACACATGGAAAGAATAAGTGAAGAAAGACTAGTAAAAGAGGTGTGGAAGGCAGATGTGGAGAGAGTGAACATGAAGGGACATCCTAGGATGAGGTGGATGGATGGGGTGAAGGGGGCTTTGGGGAAGAGGGGAATGTCTGTTAAGGAAGGATGGGAGAGGACAGAAGATAGGGGTAAATGGAGAATGGTTGTTTATGGGTGATGTGATTGCATGAGGTGGAATGGGTGGGGGGGTGAGGTATATGTGTGAGCAATTTTTGAAGCAGCCCGAAAGGATTTCTCCCCGTCTTCTCCTTTATGCATGGGGGGATGAAGAGGGGGGGTCGCCGATTTAATGAAGCGGCCTTGCTGTGGATGTGCTGTGTCTTGCAACACTGCTTCTGACCCAGGCCAGTGGACAAGGTGCAGGGATGACCCATCATCCAGGAGGTGCTTAGATGAGAGGGGTGTGGAGTGTATTTAGGGATGAAATGGGTGAGAATGATTTTATGCCTTTTCCTTTTTGGCTACCTCCCTTGTAAGGGGGAAAAAGCCTTGGTATTTATATGTATGTGTATAATTTATTAAATTTTCTCACAGCTATTCAATAGATTCAATGTTTAACATTGGTGAACAATTGCATGTGAATAGCAATGTTGACTACTCCCACATCACAATTCTGAAGATTCCTTACAATACCAAAGCTATTTTTGAAGTGTAGATGATTTATTCAAAGTTTTTGTTGCCGAAATTCAAGTTATAGCAAAACTATTTCGTGGGAATGGCCAGCATTTTTTTTTTTTTTTTTATACCCTACTTGAAGTTTTACAAGTGTCTTATTGTGCTTTTTTTTTTACCCTACTTGAAGTTTTGAAAGTGTCTCATTGTGCATTCTAACCTTTAACAGCTTTTCCCTGATCTTATATATCTGCAAATCCTCCCATAGTACCTTCCTATCTATCCTGTCATAAAACCTTATCTAAATCCCTTAAGGCCCAAAAAAACATCTTTCCCTTTTGCTATAGCTTTCTCACATATGTTACTACAAAAATCTGATCCATGCAAGCCCTATCTTTCCTAAACCTTCTCCTAATCCTGTTAGTTAAAACCCTCCCAACTATACTCAACAAATTGATCCCTCTGAAATTACTACACTCACATTTGTTCCCTTTTCCCTTGTAAAGCGGAACTATACAGGCACTCCTCCAATCTTCCATCATTCTACCCTCCCTTAGATACACATTAAATAACCTCACCAGCCAGTCCATTATTACTGTAGCTCCCTTCCACAGACACTCCATATGACACCCATCTAACCCAGATGCCTTACCTGCTCTCATCATTTTCAAAAATACTTGCACCTCATCTTTTCTCATTTCTCTTCCATTTTCCTCACCCATCACTGTCATTATCTTAGTGCTTCCCACTGCTACCACCAATCTCTCCCAATCCTCCTCCACATTTGACAGCTCCCTGAAATACACTGCCTATCTTCCCCATACTGCCTAAAGTAGCACCAAAATTATTCTGTCTGATATCTGTCTTACAGGATCAAAAACAGATGCACATTGTTGGTGTTGCAGTCGTGTGTATATAGATGATATTGCTCTACTAGCAGAGACAGACAAGTGCTTGCAGAAGATGGTGAGTTTGGTATGCTTACAGAGAACATTGAAAGTTAATATATCTAAGAATAAGGTGATGGGTGTTTAAGAGTGGCATGCATAAAGTTGATATATAGTTGAATGGGAAAAATGAAATCCGCAGTTTTAGGTATGTGGGAATAGGTGCACATGGAATTTAAGGAATAGAGTGATGCATAGGAGAAGGTAGGCAGTGCCTTGAGAACTGTATGAAGAAATAATAAGATGTCAGCAATAAACTACTCTATCATTGAGAATTCCCATTTGGGAATGGATGCGAAGAGGAGACTGTATGAAGGAGTGATTGTGCCAACAGCACTGTATGGGGCAGAAACGTGGAACATAAGAGAAGAAGAGAGAAGGAGTTTGAATGTGTTTGAGATGAGGTGTCTGAGAAGTATGGTGGGGGTTACTAGGCTAGATAGAGTGAGAAATGAGGAGGTGAGGAGGAGAACAGGGGTGAAAAAGGATTTGGGAGAGAGTGTTGATGAAAGAATATTAGGATGGTTTGGACACATGGAAAGAATGAGTGAAGAAAGACTAGTAAAAGAGGTATATAATGGAAGGCAGATGTGGAGGGAGTGAACATGAGGGGACGTCCTAGGATGAGGTGGATGGATGGGGTGAAGGGGGCTTTGGGGAAGAGGGGAATGTCTGTTGAGGAAGGAAGGGAGAGGACGGAAGACAGGTGAGTGGAGAATGGTTGTATATGGATGATGTTGTGAATGCATGAGGAGGAATAGGCGGGGGGGTGGGGGGTGGGGTAGTATGTGTGAGTAAATTTTGACACAGCCCGAAGGGATTTCTCCCCGTCCTCTCCTTATATGCAAAGGGGGACGGAGAGGGGGGGTCGCCGATTAAATGAAGCGGCCTTGCTGTGGATGTACTGTGTCTTGCGACACTGCTTCTGACCCAGGGCGGTGGGCAGGGTTCAGGGATGACCCGTCATCCAGGAGGTGCTCAGATGAGAGGAAGGGTGGGAGGGGTGTGGAGTGTATTTAGGGATGAAATGGGTGGGAGTGTTTTTATGCCTTTCCTTTTGTGGCTACCTCCCTTGGAAGGGGGAAAAAGCCTTGGTATATGTATGTATGTATGTATCATTGAGAATATTATTACACTGAAGAAGTGGAGTTATAGAAGTGGTAAGTAGAGTTGAAGGAGGGTAGCAGAACAGAGGGATAGAAGTTAAAAGTGGTCAGCATTTTTTTTGTTTGATTGGAGATTACTATCCAAGCACAAAAGAATGCAGAGTGACTTGATCCAAAAGGATCAAAGGACTTAAAGGGACTTACTCCCTAAACTACTGACTGTATAAAACATAGTTAGTACCCCATACAGGGTTACAAATATAACAAGGGTCTGATATGATAGGCTTTGTGAAAGGATGGATACTGATGAGAATAAGATTATAATAGGGCAACCTGTATTTACATAATTGTAGTATACAGGAATGGAGCAGCGTTCATTGGGTTCTGTCTCTTATTCTCTTATCTTTTGTCATACCTAACCTCAAATTCATGTACAGTTCCAACTTCATCTATATCCTTGATTTCCAGTTATCATATTTAGATTTTAATTCATATATTGTGCAAGGTAGGGCTACACCAGCTGCACTGTTCCAAGTATTTACGCATCTACATGGATGATGATAATGATTTGGTTTAACATTGCAAACTCCCCCACCCCCACCCCCCATCAGGAGGTTAGGACAGTGGCCTTTACAGATGATTTTGTAGCATGGAATTTAATGAACCATGCCCTTGATTCCACTTCACTGGTGGCAGGCTTCAAACTGCCATCCCCTCAACCATTGCCACAAGTAACAATGCCCTAATTCACTGTATTTCTTCACATACTTTAGACATGTGGTCTCTCTTAATTTGCTCCCATGACCTCTTAAAGCCCTCCCGTCTTTAATCAGGAGGTCCCTTCTATCAATACAATATATCCCCTTTAGTGACCTGAATACTGTAATCATATCACCTCTTTCTCTTTGATCCTTCAAAGTTGGCAAACACAGTGCTTTCAGTCTCTCCTCATATGGACAGTGGCGGCACCAGGGGGGGGCTTTAGCCCCACCAAAAAAGTGGCCAGCCCCCCCAACTGAAATGAGCAAATTTAAAATTTAAAACACTCATTGAAATAATTTTATTAAGTGGAATTTTTAATTGCCAGGGCTAAAGATTTGTCAGCCATCAGTGTTAGCCCAACCATTAACCCCCTCCCCTTCTGAAATGAGGATAATATATGTGTATTATCATATTACTATTAGCCCCCCAAAAAATTTGCTCAGCCCCCCCTTAGCCTCCCCAACTAAAAATTCCTGGCGCCGCCGCAGCATATGGTTTATCTGCCAGGGCAGGGACCAGTTTGGTTGATGCTCTTTGTATTCACTTGATTTTGCTTATATCCACTCAGTGTGGAGACCATCCTGCTGATACATAAGTGTTGGATGGATCAGGATTTCAATGAGGTTTTTTTTTTTTGTTTTTTTTTTTTTTCCCCATCATCTCACCCATATAGTGAAACACCACTTTAACCACTTCAGTTCAAGTCAAATTCTCACATGGAGCATCACCTGTCATATGTACAATTTATCACACTACTCACAGTATAAAATATAAAGTCACTGTTGTATTACTCATTCTCTTTTACTCTGAGTATTAATAAACACAGAAAATGTAATCAAACCAGTTCACAGAATCCAGGGGTAACTCATGTACAACTACAAAAAATATAATCAAGACGCTGATGCTGGCATCCTCATGTACCCACTTGCATGTCATGACACCTACGTAGGCACCATTGTACCGAATTGGTTAATTTTCTGCAACAGCCCATGTGTTTCTCCTACAATCCTGATACATCTGTCAGGTGACAGGTTGTCTTTTATCAAGACTCCCAAATCTTTCTCCTATTTTGCTTTTGTAATGGGTTCACTTTCCAAGGAATATGATTTAACCTCTTCCATATGGTGATGCCTACATAAGTGTCATGAGGCATGAGTATATGAGGATGCTGGTGTCAGCATCTTGATTATATTTATTTTGTAGTTTTATCTGAGTGACACCCATATTCTGTGAATTGGCCTGATCTTATTTTCTGTGGTTATAAATACATGGATGGGGTGGTGCAAGAGGTAAATGCAAGGGTAGTGGGTCAGGGAATGGAGATGGTTAAGAAAAAATAGAGAAAAGTGGGAGATAACCCAGTTGTTGTTTGCTGATGACATTGCACTTGTAGCAGGATCAGAGGAGGGATTGAGGAAGTTAGTGACAAAGTTTGAGAAGGTGTAGAAAAGAAGGAAGTTGAAGATAAATGTGGGTGAAAATAAGGTGATGAGATGT
The DNA here is from genome assembly GCF_046742065.1 of Oratosquilla oratoria. NCBI lineage: Eukaryota > Metazoa > Arthropoda > Malacostraca > Stomatopoda > Squillidae > Oratosquilla > Oratosquilla oratoria. The sequence goes on from NW_027467725.1 coordinate 875,452, forward strand.
ACAAGGGGAGAGAATGGCAGCAGACTGGAAGTGATTATTAAGGGAGAGAGACTGGAGGAAGTGGATAGTTTTAGATACTTAGGTGCAAATGTGGCAGAAAAGGGAGGAGTGAGGGTGGAGGTAGAATGTAGATTAAGAGAAGCGAGTAAATGCCTTGGTGGATTAAAAAGTGTAATGAGAAATAGACATTTGAGAATGGATGCTAAGAGGAGATTGTATGAAGGAGTGATTGTGCCGACAGCACTGTACGGGGCAGAACCATAGAATATAAGAAAGGAAGAGAGGAGGAGTTTGAATGTGTTTAAGATGAGGTGGCTGAGAAGTATGATAGGGGTTACTAGACTGGATAGAGCGAGAAATGAGGTGGTGAGGAGGAGAATGGGTGGAAAAAGAGTTGGGAGATAGGGTTGATGAAAGAGTATTGAGATGATTTGGACACATGGAAAGAATGACTGAAGAAAGACTAATAAAAGAGTTGTGGAAGGAGTGAACATGAGGGGTGACCTAGGATGAGATGGATGGATGGGGTAAAAGGGACTTTGGGGAAGAGGGGAATGTCTGTTGAGGAAGGACACGAGAGGACAGGAGATAGGGGTGAATGGAGAATGGTTGTATATGGATGATCCTGTGATGCATGAGGGGGAGTGAGTGGGGGAGGGGAGAGGGAGTATGTGTGAGAAATAAATTGATGCAGCCTGAAGGGATTTCTCCCCATCTTCTTTTCTGCATGAGGGGATGGAGAGGGGGGTCGCTGATTTAATGAAGTGGCCTTGCTGTGGATGTGCTGTGTCTTGCAGCACTGCTTCTGACCCAGTGTAGTTGGCAAGATGCAGGGATGACCCATCATCCAGGAGGTGCCAAGATAAGAGGGAGGGATGAGGATGGAGGGGGGTGAAGTATGTTGGAGATGGAATGGGTGGGAGTGGTTTTTATGCCTTTGTTTCTTGGCTACCTCCCTTGTAAGAAGGAAAAGGCCTTTGGTATATGTATGTAAAAATATTCAGAGTAAAAGAGAATGAGTAATACAGCTGTAACTTTATATAATGTGAGTAATGTGATGCATCATCATACATCAGGCAGCTGATGCTGCCCACGAGAATTTGACTTGTATTGAAGAGGTTAAGGATGGTCTTTTGCTACTATTGCCCATTTCCAGTACATTACATTTTTTGGTATTGAAATTCATTTCTCATTCTTGGCTCCATGCAAAAATAATGTCTAGATCTTTTTCCAGTAGTCTGCCATCTTCCTCATTTATTCTTCTTCTCATGAATTTTGCATCATCTGCAAACATGTTGGCATAGCTTGTTGTTCCTTCCATCATGTCATTGACAAAGACAGAACATTGGTGCAAGCACTGAACCTTGTGGAACTCTGCTCATTACTGCTCTCCATCTTATATCTTATCCTTTAACACTGTCCTCATGTATCCTTCCTTCAAATAAACCTTCATCCATTCTAATAGTGTGCCTCTCATTTCTCGAACATGTTCCAATTTCCACATAAGTCAAATGTGAAGTATTTTGTTAAATGCCTTCTCTAGGTAGTTGTGTCATGTTAGGAGGACAGATGAGAGTAGATTTCCTTGAAGGATTCATGAATTGATTGGTACTGGGAGGAATGCAAGGCATAGACCAAGTAAAAGGTGGTTGGAAAAAGTGAATTAAGCCACAAAGGATGAAAATGAAAACGTGCATGAGTGACAGAGTAAGGAGAAGAGACCTGTGAGAGGGATGCACCAAAATGAACTGTAGTACTGCGGGGGAAATAATAGGGTGCAATTTTCTTATGGTTAAAGCAAAAAGGAATGAAAGGGATATGTGAGATAGAAATAAAGAATTAATATTATTATTTTATTATCATTATTATTATTATTGTTATTATTATTATTAAAATTATTATTATTTCACATTCTCTATCTATATATATATATATATTATTTCACTTAGTAGGAAATGGTATACAGGTTGAGAAAAAAAAAGTAAAGAGCATGTGAAGAAGAAAGAAAATGGATTTAAAGGAGTTGGATATGTTGTAAAAAATTTCCAATTTTTCAGATGCACAGTTTTTTAAGAGGATGTGCAATCACTGTATGGCAATATATTTTGCTGTATGCCCTGAGTGCATGGTATATCATTAAAGAAAATTTCACGCAACACAAAAAACCAACAGGTATGATGTCAGCTGTTATGATACTGATTTTGATGTGTGTGTGTATATATAAAGGGTGCAGCAAAATTATGGCAACTCATTCATTTGCATATAATTTTATTGAAACAAAGAAATTTCAAAGAACGACAACAAATAACATTAATATGGACCTTTGGCACTATCATATTCAAGCGGTTTCAAAGTGGCCTCCTTTGGCGGCGATACAAAGCCTCAAACGCTTCTTGAAATTTTCGGCGATGGGCCGCAGCTCCTCCGGCGTGATTCTGTCCCACTCCCGGCGCAACGATTGCTTCAGCGACTCCAAACTTTTGTGGGGCTTAGCACAGGCCCTGGCCTCCAAAATCGACCATACGCTGTAGTCCATCGGGTTTAGATCCGGAGAGTACAGCGGCCATTCCGCAGATGTGATGAAACCCGGAAAATGGGCTTTGCACCACTCCTGAGTCGTTTTCGCCCTGTGGGCCGGAGCGGAATCCTGCTGGAACGTCCATTCCGCATCGCCAAAGTGCTGCTGGGTCCACGGAAGTACCACGGCCTCGAGGATGTCGCGTCGGTACACGTCCTTGTCGATTTTGACCCCCTGTTCCACGAAAACCAGGGGTATCTTGCCGCTCGCGCAAATTCCGCCCCATACCATGACGAACTGCGGATTTTGGTGCTGTTCGATGATGGCCGAGGTGCCGGGAGCCTCTGCGGACCAGCTCCTGTCGTTTTGGCGGTTGTGTGCTTGTTCCACGGTGAACAGCTTCTCATCCGTGAAGACGATCCGCTCCCACTGCTGACCTGCAGCCCGGCGAATGAGCTGGCGACATCGTTGCAGCCGTACGTGCTTGTTTTCGTCCGTCAGGAGCTGAGCTTTTTGGATCTTGTAGGGCTTGAGTTCGAGCTCCTGTTTCGCCATTCGTCGCACTGATCGGTCGCTGATGCCAGTTTCACGGGCGATTTTCCTCATGGAGACCCTCGAATTTCGCTGGACTCGCTTCTTGATGATCTGCCTGTTCCTGGGAGTGTTGACGGTGCGTTTTCTTCCTCTTCCTGGACGGTCGCCTTCATGACCAAGCTCCTTGAACCGCTTGACTGCTTTTGAAATGACATCTTTACGAACACCGAGCAAACGAACAATGTCACATTGATGTTTTCCTTGACGATGCAGCTCCAAAATTGCGTTACGTTTGTTTGCCATTCTGAAAAAAAATAGGAATTAAGCGTTACAAACTTGAGATAAACATAACTAGCACAAAAAAGTACGGAGAATTCAGTATAACAAAAATTATTTGGCAGCAATAAAATATGTTCGCGGTAGGACAAATTTAATTTGGTTGCCATAATTCTGCCGCACCCGATATATATATATACACACACATGTACATACATATACCAATAGCTTTTCCCCCATACAAGGGAGGTAGCCAAAGTCAAAAGCACAAATCCATTCCATATAAATATATATATATTTGTATGTATTTACCTAGTTGTATCTTACAGGAAGGGGAGCTAAGCTTGTGGTGTCCCATCTCTGTGTCTCGCCACATCTAATTTGCTCTTAAATTTTTGTATGGTTTTTGCATACACTATTGTTTTGTCTAATATGGTCCATACATCCACCACGTTTTTACTTTGATCTTTATACCAGTGCTAGTCGATAATTCAGCGGAAATAAAAAAGAGGTGTTTCACTGGTTTTATTTTGATTTTGGGCTTCCCAACATCGGCAGGCCCGTAACCCAGTGAATGAAAAAAAAAGTCTGGCCTGAAGGGCTCCATCCCTATCCCCTGCCCACTGCCTGGGTCAGAGGCAATGCAGCATGACACAGCACCTCTACAGCAGGACCCAATGGCCAAAGCTGGTTTATCCCTGCTGCTTAACCCCTTCTTGATTATATTTATTTTGTAGTTGTAGCTGAGTGACCCCCATGTTCTGTGAACTGGCCTGATCATATTTTTTGTGGTTATTAACATTCAGAGTGAAATAAAACGAGTTAAACAGCTGTAACTTTATAATGTGAGTATTGTGATGCATCATCATACATCAGACAGCTAATGCTGCCTGCGAGAATTTGACTCGTATTGAAGGGGTTAATTACAAGGTGACTCTCCTTCCTCATCCTTTCATAAATAATTAGAGAAAACCTTGTCAGGCCATGTCAGTTTATCATCCAGTCATTTCCCTGCTCAACAGACTCCCCTTTGACCCAAGGCCTCCTTCACCATGTCCATCTATCCCATTCTTGGTCTTCCAAATAAGTTTACTCCATCCACCTCCTCCTTCCACACTCATTTTGATAGTAGTTCTTCATTCAAATATCCCATACTGTACACCCATATCATTCCTGCATTGACTGCAAATTAACATGCAGTCAATACCATAGTAAGGAATACTATCAGACCTCACCCAACACAACTTCACTGTGCATGAAATTTTATGTTTACATATGTAAAATATCCCAGCATTTGCAGAACATGACCATGATTCATGATTTGAATAGCCCGCCAGGTTGTGTTGTGTGCCAGTGTCTAGAGCAGTGGTTCCCAACCAGTGTGCCGTGGCACCAAAGGGTGCCATGAAATCAACTGGGGGTGCCGCCAAAATTCAGGGCAAAAATAATTTTCATATAACCAACTATCTGTCATCCGTTTTTGTTCATTAAAGCAGCATCAGTGTAAAGATGAGTATTTTCATATTATCCAGGGACAAAATTTTGTTACACTGATGTTGAATCAACAAAATACTGACAAACTAGAATTTAGATTTTCTAATAAGGGTGCCAGGGACTTCTGAAAGGCTTGGCAAGGATGCCTCAAGCCAGAAAAGGTTGGGAACCACTGGTCTAGAGAGTGTCTGGGAACCTAACCTATTTTTTCTCATAAGACCTGTCATTCACCCAACATGAATTTCATCCTGCACAACGGGCTAAGGAACCTAACACTCATGTTGGGTGAGGTCTGACTGTATATACATTGCAAGATTACTTTGTTTTGCGGTTATGAAAAAAAAAAGTTCCTGGCTTTAACAAGCATTTTTACTTACTTTCTATTATTCCCAAGGTATTGAGTGTGAGGACCATCATGTTGCCATCATCACTGGGGCAGGGAGGGGCATTGGACTGGAAACAGCTAAACAGTTCCTTCAAAGTGGCATGACTGTTATTTTTGGTAAGAGCTTTAATTTTTTCATAACTGGTGGAAATATTTATTTGGCATGACTATGTAATAGATTCTGTAGATCAGTATAATCCTCCAGCCCCCACCAAAATGTGACACATTTTTCTTATGAACTAACACTTCAGCTGGACAAAGTTTGGAGGCCATGCAGAAGGAGATTGATGGGCTGCGACAGGAGGGCATTACAAGTGGTAAAACTCACTGCCTTCAGCTGGATTTAAAACATCTAGACTCCATTTATCAGTTTGTCAAGGAATTTAGGAGCCTTAATCTGCCTCTCAATATTTTGGTTAACAATGGTACTGTCAGATATATTCATGTTCTTGGTTAGACTCTCATGAATACTATTTACTTCTAGATTAAAGATAAATTTGATCAATTATTACATGTTTTACTACAAATTTAACTTTCCACTATGCAGATTTTCATAAAATCTTATAGTTTTTTAGTTTAGCTTAGAATATTTTTTTCTTTCTTTTTTTCCCAGCTGGTATTATGTTTGCTCAATATGGCAAAACAGAGGAGGGCTTTGAGTTTCACTGGAGTGTCAATTATCTCGGTCACTTTTTGTTGACACACTTGTGTCTTCCCCTGCTGATCAACTCCGGTACTTCAGCAGCTCCTTCTCGTGTTGTCAACTTATCTTCGTGTGTCCATTACACTGGGAGTATTTGTTTTCAAGATATTAACAGTGAGTACGTACACATAGTTGCAAATATGTATTAATAGTAGTACCTTAGTAATGGAAAGAATGATTGAAGAAAATTTCCAAAATGAGTTTTGAAAGCAAAAGTGGATAGAGGGAATTGAAGGGAAGACCAAAAATGGACAGGGTGAAATGTCTATCAAGCAAGGAAGAGAGATTGATGACTAGTTAGTGAGAGGGGAGACCGAGAATGGGATGGATGGATTGGGTGACAGATCTTGGGTCCAGGGAAGAGAGAGGGCAAGAGTGGAGAATGGCGCAGAAACTGACATGGCCCAAAGGGATTTCTTTTTGTCTGCTCTGTAAATTCGATTGACCTCCCCTTCCTCTCTTAAATTCCTTCTGAATCATCTTTTTATTGGAAAACATTGCTGGTTCCATCTTTAGGATAGCGTCAAGAAGGGAAAATAGTGATTTTCATCAAGTGACAACAGTGACTTGAATCAGCACACTGTATTTGCCTAGAAGGCAAAGCCAAATTGAAATAATTGTAAATTGAATAGATAGGAGGAAGCAAAACTCATTCTTTCCATGTGTCCAAACCATCCCAATACTCTTTCATCAACCCTATCTCCCAATTCCCTTTTCACCCCCGTTCTCCTCCTCATTTCTCATTCTATCCAGCCTAGTAACCCCTATCATACTTCTCAGGCACCTCATCTCAAACACATTCAAACTCCTTCTCTCTTCCTCTCTTATGTTCCATGTTTCTGCCCCATACAGTGCTGTCGGCACAATCACTCCTTCACACAATCTCCTCTTAGCATCCATTCCCAAATGTCCATTTCTCATTACACTTATTAGTCCCCCAAGGCATTTCAAAATGTATGTAACTGTAAGATGAATTAGGTTAGACTTAAACTCTAATTATTTTGGTTATTATTTTAACAGGCAATATTATAGCCCCCAGGCTGCTTACTCACAAAGTAAGTTGGCACAGATCATGTTTACACTTTTCCTCAATGCAAAACTTGAAGAGTTGGGACATGTGATCATCAATGCAGTACATCCAGGGATAGTTTGTACTGACTTATTCCAGAATGTGACTTGGATGCAATACTTACCAATACTAGGGAGATGGTTTCTCAAGGTGAGTTGGAATGGTTTGATGGAATTTTAATGTTGGTGTATGTTTGTATGAATTGTGATTTGGTTTAATGATTCAGTTTAACATCATGAGCTCCTCTCAGAGGATGGTGCCTCTTTAGGGAGGACCATTGCCAGCCAGTGTAAGGCTGTGGTTTCCAGTTAGTGAAGCTGAAGGCATAAATTATTGTTTGTTTAGCCTCTAAACATCTACCCCCTAAACTCCACATTATCCATCCACCAAATCAGTTTTCTTCCATAGGTTGTATGTATCAAGTAGGAGCCCATTCATCTACCAAATTCCATGCTATACAGGACCTGAGTGTACATAAATATGTTTGAATATTTGTAGACATATTTTCTGTTCCCACAGTCACCTCAGCAAGGGTCAGACACGGTTGTGCACGTGGCTCTTTCCAGAAGCATTGTAGATGGTGGGAAATACTTTGAAAATTGCCAAGCCACCGTGCCTTCTTCAGCAGCCATGGATCTTCATCTACAAAAGAAGTTGTGGGACCTGTCTTGTCATCAATTAGGAATAACCAATTTTGGATGCATTAAGGATTAGTTACATAAACAGGAAGAATGAAGTTGTAATCTGTGTGGGTTTGATTTAGTATACAATCTGCTTTATTTGTAATGGAGTAAAGGGTATTCGCAAGTTCTCGTTAGACAAGATCTTATCTATATACCAAGGACTTTTCCCCCCTTACAAGGGAGGTAGCTGAGTCAAAAGGCACATACCACTCCCATCTACCACCCTTTCCTCCCTCTCATCTTAGCTCCTCATGGATGACAGGCTTTCCCTGTGCCTGGGTCAGAGCCAATATAGCAAGACCCAATACATCCACAGCAAGGCCAATTCACTTAGTCGGCAACCCCCCCTCTCCTTTCCCTCATGCAGAAAAAGAGAAAATGGGGAGAAATCCCTTCAGGCTGTATCCAAATATTCACATATTACCATTTCCTGTCTTGCATCACAGTACCATCTAAACACAGCTATTCTCCACTCACCCCTATCTCCTGGTTTTGTTGTCCAGCCAAACATTTCATCATTCACACTTGTCATAAGGAATAAATGACACCACAATCCTTAATTCTCCAGCAAAAGGTTGCACCCACTTTTGCCCCATGAAATAGGTGTCCCATGGAAGTATCAATATTCACAGAAGGTAGGTCTTGCAGCCCTCTTTAACTCATCTCCTGCCCATGAAGAGTAAAGCAAGATGATTCAACTCCAGTCCAGGAGTTGATGCCAAGAGTGAGGCAATGAGACTGACAGTATATGTCACTTTCAAGCTTTTTTTCCCAATAAATAAGAATAATTTTATTTTTCCAACTAATAACCTCAATAAGTCAAGCATAAGTACACATGGGAGAGGGTGGTGGATGGAAAGGTGGTAGAGTGTTTATGGACTATAGAGTGGTAACCAGGGGCCATATATACAAAACTTTTTTGTTAGCCTTAACAATCTCTGCTAGCTAACAGAAAACCACTGAAAGTTATACACCAATGCTTAACTAACAAATGTTAGCTAGCAAACAGTTGTTTGTCAAGTCCTGCTAAACAGTGCTGAAGTTAGCAGCTTATGAACATGTAAATACATACATACATATACCAAGGCTTTTTCCCCCTTCCAAGGGAGGTAGCCAAAAAGGGAAAGGCATAAAAACACTCCCACCCATTTCATCCCTAAATACACTCCACACCCCTCCCACCCTTCCTCTCATCTGAGCACCTCCTGGATGACGGGTCATCCCTGCACCCTGCCCACCGCCCTGGGTCAGAAGCAGTGTCGCAAGACACAGTACATCCACAGCAAGGCCGCTTCATTTAATCGGCGACCCCCCCTCTCCGTCCCCCTTTGCATATAAGGCGAGGACGGGGAGAAATCCCTTCGGGCTGCGTCAAAATTTACTCACACATACTACCCCACCCCACCCCCCCGCCCATTCCTCCTCATGCAGTCACAACATCATCCATATACAACCATTCTCCACTCACCTCTGTCTTCCGTCCTCTCCCTTCCTTCCTCAACAGACATTCCCCTCTTCCCCAAAGCCCCCTTCACCCCATCCATCCACCTCATCCTAGGACGTCCCCTCATGTTCACTCCCTCCACATCTGCCTTCCATACCTCTTTTACTAGTCTTTCTTCACTCATTCTTTCCATGTGTCCAAACCATCCTAATATTCTTTCATCAACCCTATCTCCCAAATCCTTTTTCACCCCTGTTCTCCTCCTCACCTCCTCATTTCTCACTCTATCTAGCCTAGTAACCCCCACCATACTTCTCAGACACCTCATCTCAAACACATTCAAACTCCTTCTCTCTTCTTCTCTTATGTTCCACGTTTCTGCCCCATACAGTGCTGTTGGCACAATCACTCCTTCATACAGTCTCCTCTTCGCATCCATTCCCAAATGTCTATTTCTCATTACACTCTTTAAACCACCAAGGCATTTACTCGCTTCTCTCAATCTACATTCTACCTCCACCTTCACTCCACCTTTTCCTGCTACACTTGCACCCAAGTATCTAAAACTATCCACTTCCTCCAGTCGCTCTCCCTTAATGTTCACTTCCAGTCTACTGCCACTTTCACCCCTTGTACATCTCATCACCTTACTTTTACCCACATTTAGCACACATAAAACAGTGTTATTAATGCTGCTGTTCAGAATTTATTAATAGAGTATCATGATAGCACATAGATATCGTATGTATGGTTTTTTAGGAGTACTTATTAACCAACGACAGATATTTTTGGACAAAGGTGCATTGTACAGGCGGCCGCGCCACATTCAAATCTTCCGACAGACGACTCAACAATTATTTCAGAGGATATAGACATGGCAGAAGAATCACAGAAAAAGAAAAGGAAGCCAAACTGGTCACAAGAGGAAACGCTCCTCTTGGTCAACGTGATTATGGAGAATTTTTTTTATTATAAATGGGCGATTCAAGCCAAGTTTAAACCACAAGGACAAGAGGGAGACATGGCAAAGCACGTTGATGCTGTGGTATAATTTTCTGTTTACATATAAATCTTCATCGACACTTGGAGCCACAATTCTAATGTTTGTGCCATCTATGGTACCCACAACACCGGGAAACCTACAGTCTTCCATGAACTCTGCTTGTTTTACTTGCACTTCTTGGCGAGTCAATGGGAATTTTACAAATTGAGTTACAATATCTGGTTCTGATAGTGCATCAATTGTTTGAGTAATGACACGGCTGATTGTTGCTTGCGAGGTCCCAAAGTCGTCACTGCTGCATTTTACCTGTGGCTAAATATCATAGGGTAATTGCCACCTTCGTCTCAGGACTCAGTGGTCGATTCCTTTCTGTTCGGGATTGATGTTTGTCCCTCACGAAATCAGCCATTGTTATTATACCAGCACGGTTCATTCTGAAGCGTTTGATGAGTTCGTCGTCATTGTACTCGTTAAATATGTCCCGTCGCTGTCGTCTTTGTAGTTGTTGTTGCTCCGCCATCTTCTCTACTAACAGGAATTTGTTAAGAGCTTAATAGTCCTCCACAGCACTTTTACCTTAACAGTACTTTTAAGGCCCTAACAAGTTTTCTGTATCCACTGTTAGTGCTTAACAGCTAAATGTTAGCCTTAACAGGAATTTGTTACCCTTAACAGCTATTTGTTAGTGCTAGCAAGTTTTGTGTATATGGCCCCAGGAGTATAGTAGGATGAGTTAAGGATGTACATGTTCTAAGGGGAGATAGTGGAGGAATATCAAATCATTTTTAGGTGGAAGTTAAGTTGAGAGTGGAGGATAGATGGAGAAAGAGGATAAGGACAGAAGGTAGGGAGGTGCTTAAAATGAACTGCTTAAATTAAATAAGAAAGAAAAGGAGTACAAGAAGAAGCTGAGAGAGGAGTAGGAAGAAGTGAAGGATAGAGCAGAACTAGGAGTGGAGGAGGAATGAGGATGGTTCAAGGAGGGAGTCACAAGGTGTGTAAAGATGGTGTGTGGAACAAGGAGGACAGGAGGAAGTAGAAGGAATGGTAGCAAGTGGTGGGATGAGGAAGCAAAGAAGGTTGTAGAAGAGAAGTGAGCATTCATAAATTGGTTACAAAATAGGACAAGAAAATCATATGAGATGTACAAAGAAAAGAAGAGAAATAAAGCATAAGATAAAGGAGGCAAAGAGGAGAGCACTGTGGGGTCTGCTGTATTGAAATGATAGTGGTTTTAATTTTGGGACATTACTCACTGTTAAAGGGCCTTTTCGATTTCAAGTAAATTAAACTTTGGCATGTATATTTAAGTGATTGGTATCTTAGCCAAACAAACATTATCCAGTCATGTTATCCAGATGTGGTTTCAGGAGGAAGATTGTCAATTCTTGCGTTGGATGGCAGTGACTGCCATCCAACGCAAGCTTGACTGCCACATACCGCATTCATGTACACACGCTCAAAGCCATGCTTCATCAGAAATTTTATTGTAATCACATGAAGCCAGTGTTATCAACCGCAATGCATCCATGCATTTCCTGCTAATTGGAATGCTATCCATTAATGCAATCAGCAGTTTCCTATAGCAACAAATAAGGCACAAAGAAGCCAGAAAGCTACAATGTCATGCGGAAAAAAATTAAGTGCTTATAATAACGTATGCATTTGTACATGGCAGTAAATGTATATGCAATTTGTGTATTTCATATATAATGTTGGCTAAATGTGTGAAAATTCCTTGTTGACAAAGCGTCTATTAGCTAAGTGTCCGTTGGCTAAGCATCCATTGGCTGATTCCATGACAAATGCTCACAAGACAATTGTTCACGCCCTTAACTGAAAAAGAGACAAATGCTCACACCATTATTTCTTATATATTTCAAATATTTCTTGAGATATGGAAATAAAAGTACAAAACTTTAATCCCTTTGCCTGTTATCCAAGGTTCTTGTGAGTAATTCAAGCAGTAACTTACAGACTAGTCCTGAAGTACTTTGAGCAATTCCTGTTATTATTTTCAAAGGAACATAGTTATTTGAGCAGTTCACTATAAGTTACATGTTGAGTACATTGTGCAGTTCCTGTATCGTGTAAACAACTATTGTGGCCATATATAAGGATGTCATGATTGAATGTTGCAGAACACTAGAAGAGTTCCTCATTGCTGTAGGACACTGCATCCGTTTGGAATAAAGACTGATAATCTAAGTGAATCCATGAATTTGATATAGTAAATACTGTGATACTGTAATAATATTCAAAAGGAGTAATAAGTAAAAAATGTATTAATGATAAAGACTAGATTACATGATAATACTGTGATACTGTAAAAAGCTGCAGGTATTGTTAAATAAAGATTTGTTGAAGAAACAGTTGTGGTTTGTTAGCAGTCAAAATATAGTGTTCCCATATCTATACTTTCAGTTATTTTTTATTGACAGAAGTTCATTTAAAAATTGAAGGTACATGTTGCTCTAATTTTTGTCTTTTGGACCTGGCCTTTCTGGCCAGATGAATTTCATGCATGGTTAGGTTGTTTTTTGGTGATTTGGCCGACTGTTTTGGTCACCTGGCCAGGCCAGTTCTTATTGACCAACCATCTTTTACCTTTGATTTTCAGCTGAACTTGTTTTTCCAAATTACTTTAATTGTATTCCAGCTTATTCACTTTCCTTGTCATTAAATTACCATCAGCATATTATTTGCTTTGGGATCAAGTTACCTACCATACGTTCCATTCTCTTGGTTCTCCGATACTTGGGTAAATATAGTGTTTCAGCATAATATTTTCATGTTTTTCCTATCATGCAAGTCGCAACATGCCAACATGTAGAATTACATACATACATATACCAAAGGCTTTTCCCCCCTCACACGGAGGGTAGCCAAAAAGAAAAAGGCATAAAAATCACTCCCACCCATTTCATTTCCCATATATTCCACTCCCCTACACCCTCCTATCTTGGCACCTCCTAGATAACGGGTCATCCCGTCCACTGCCCTGGATCAGATGCAGTGTCACAAGACACAGCACATCCACAGCAAGGCCACTTCATAAATTTGGCAACCCCCCTCTCCATCCCCTCATGCAGGAAAGGAGAAGACGGGGAGAAATCCCTTCGGGCTGTGTCAAATTTTTTCTCATACATATTTCCTCACCCCCCATCCACAACCCACTCCCCCTCATGCATCACAGCCCTTCTCCATTCACCCCTATCTTCTGTCCTTCCTCTCTTTTGTAAAGCCCCTTTCACCCCATCCATCCATCTCATCCTAGGACGCCCCCTCATATTCACTCCTTCCACATGTAGAATTTAATATTTTAAAATTCTTTTTATATGGCATTTTTACCACAAATGCATAATAAAGATATTAATTTTATTAATAATATTAAACATGGCTTTTGGTACACAGTGATACTGTAGCCTACATCATGACTGCTGACTTGGTGGTAACTGTTTAGTGACAAATTATTTTTTCCCCTTGCTCATACCGATCAAATTTAAAATCCTAACCTAAAATAATATCTACATAAAATTATGCATTTGTGGAGGAAACACTATTTAAGACTTTTTTTTTTTCAGACTTCAGAATGGTAATAACTTATGATGTATATGCATGTTACTTTTTTTTCTATTATTACAAGTTCGCCCTCCCCAGCTTTGCCGGAGGCTTGGCTGCACAAACAGCGGCCTTCAGCCACAGCGCTCTAATCCCACAATAGGGATACCATGTTGGGGTTCCACCCTGAGGCTGAGGCCGAGGCCGAACCCAAGGGACATTTTTTCCTGGTCAGTTCAAGGGAACATGGTGACCACTGAGGACTTGCGACCTTTGAGGACTTGTTAGACAACTAAAAATTATGCTAGACTGGGAAAATTCATGCTTAATCCTTTCTTCTTCTTTTTTGTGGTCTGTCACCCATTTCCAGAAGTGACGCTGGCACTTTTTCTGAGCTGCTGAACCCTTGGGCATTTCGATGGTTAACTTCTCCCATACGCTTACAAGGGTGTGTCCCTCAAATGGTAATGAGGCTACCCAAATTAGTGTTTATTTTTAATTGTACTAATTATTATTCAATGCAGTAATTAATAATTTATTCAATGGATGTTTTCTCTGCTTTAATTTTGCATATTTATGCCAGTTCTGTCTTAATATACCTACCATACATATGCTTTCATTCGATTCTTTTTCAATGCCGTAATAATAAATAATGCACGTAATACTAATTCTGCATGAGAGGACAGAGAGGTCATTGATTCAATAAATCAGCCTTGCTGTGGATGTGCTGTGTCTTGCGGCACTGCTTCTGACCCAGGGCAATGAACTGACAAGATGCAGGGATGACCTGTCATCCAGGAAGTGCCTCCCTTGTAAGGGGGAAAAACCCTTTGATACAGTATATATGTACTAGTACTTTTTTTTTTTTTTTTTGTCAAAAGTGTAGAATTTCTGACATGTGACTTGTGATATATAGCTTCATCAGTCATCACTGATCTATTTTTTTTTTCTTTCTTTTTTACATGCAGTGTGAATGGATGGGGTGGTGCGAGAGATGAATGGAGATGGTTAAAGAAAATGGGAGATAAGCCAGTTGTTGTTTGCTGACAACACTGCGCTTGTAGCAGGATCAGAGGAGGGATTGAGGAAGTTAGTGACAGTTTGGGAATGTGTGTGAAAGAAGGAAGTTGAAGATAAATGTAGGTAAAAGTAAGGACTGGAGGAGTGCCTGTATAGTTCCACTTTACAAGGGAAAAGGGGACAAGTGTGAATGTAGTAGTTTCAGAGGGATTAGCTTGTTAAGTGTAGTTGGGAAGGCTTATGGGAGGATCTTGATTGAGAGGATTAGGAGAAGAACAGAGGGAGTAATTGGTGAGGAACAGTGGATTTAGGACGGGTAGAGGTTGTGTAGATCAGATCTTTGTGGTAAGACATATGTGAGAAAGCTATAGGAAAGGGGAAGGATGTTTTTTGGGCTTTTATGGATCTGGAAAAGGCTTACGATAGGGTATTACTTTCAAAATTTTCTGCCATACTCTTACCCCACTTCACATCTGCTCTCCTCTTTGCCTCCTTTACTTTTCTTTGTACCTCTCATACGACTCCCTCATCCTATTTTGTAACCAATCTGTGAAAGCTCGTTTCTTCTCTTCTACAACCTTCCTTGTTTCCTCATCCCACCATTCACTACCCTTCCTTCTATTTCCTCCTGTCCTTGTTCCACACACCATCCCCATTCCTCCTCCACACTTAGCTCTACTCTATCCTTCACTCCCTCAGCTTCTTCTTGTACTCCTCCTTTCCTTTTCATTTAGAGTTCACTCTAAGCACCTCCCTACCTTTTGTCCCTTTCCTTTCTCCATCTATCCTCCACTCTCAACTTACCTC
This sequence comes from Oratosquilla oratoria, assembly GCF_046742065.1. Lineage (NCBI taxonomy): Eukaryota > Metazoa > Arthropoda > Malacostraca > Stomatopoda > Squillidae > Oratosquilla > Oratosquilla oratoria. The sequence continues at coordinate 890,949 of NW_027467725.1, forward strand.
CCACCAAAAAATGATCTGATATTCCCCCACCCTCTCCCCTTAGCACATGTACATCCTTAACTCTTCCTATCAGTCCTGTTTACCACTACGCTCTAGCTACCACCCTCTCCCATGTGTACTTATGCTCAACTTTCTTCCGAAACACTGTATTTGCTATCTTCAACTCTCCACTACGATTCTTTTAACACAGCCCAAAGGGATTTCTCCCCATCATTTTTTCTGCATGAAGGGACCAAGAGGGTGAGGGGGTCGCCTTATTAATGAAGCAGCCTTGCTGTGGATGTGCTGTGTCTTGCAACACTGCTCCTGACCCAGGGCAGTGGACAGGATGCAGGGATGACCCATCATCCAGAAGGTGCCAAGATGAAAGGGAGGGTGGAGTGGAATATGTAGGGGATGGAATGGGTGGGAGCAGTTTCTATGCCTTTTTCTTTTTGGGTACCCCCACCATGTAATGGGGAAAAAAGCCTTTGGTATATGCATGTTTTTTGGCTACCTCCCTTGTAAGGGGGAAAAAGTCTTTGGTTGTACTTGACACAATGCTACATCGTGTACTAGACAAAGCTTCCAGTATATGGGTGCAAGGCACCTTCCCAATTACCCGAAGAAAAGCAGCTATCCCCTTCCTTGTAAAAGGGAACACTGTTGGTACATGTATCTTGGGGAGAAAAGCTTAACATTACCATTCTCTCAGGTTGGTGTAACAAAAAAGCCAAAACATCCTTCCTAGCAATTTATTCAATGCTTTATACAGCTTCCTGTATGGGTGGTTCATAGTTGTCTGGGCGGTCAACCTTTGCCCCAACATCCTCACCACCTGCAGCAGATTTTCCAGACTCTCCGTGCATCTCCAACAGTTTGCCAAGATCGAAACGTGGTTTCTTCAGGACCTTCACCTGAAATGCAACACAATGATCACCATCCAGAAGTACTCCCTGCAATTTATAACTTCACATAGTACATTCAATTCTGTCTGTAGTTAATGACACCCAGCACATCCAGTTACACAATTCTCTTACAAATACCTTTTCACTATCCAATGTTCAAAATTGCCCCATATTCCCTTTCAACCAACCTCGTCATTTCCCATCCTAATCCTCTCTGCATCCTATTTGCCTGAATTGTGTGTGTGTGGAGTGTATTCAGGGGTGGAATGGGTGGGACGGATTTTGTGCCTTTTTCTTTTGGGCTACCCCCCTTGTACATACATATACCAAGGCTTTTTTTTTCCCTTACCAGGGGGGTAGCCAAAAAGGACAAGGCACAAAAACATTCCCACCCATTTCATCCCCAAACCCCCCTAGTAAGGGGGAAAAAGCCTTGGTATATGTATGTACATTTTTTTCCCTATAAAGCTGCATATTTGTCCACTTTTCCTGACCACAATGAAACTATGTGCACTCCTCCGGGCTTCTAGCCTAATTCCCTCCCTCTGACTTGTTCTCCAATTTATCTAGCTAATCCACTGTAAATGCTTGTTGTAGTGGATTGACATCCTTTAATAACTTTCACTTTTTTCTCCCACTACCCTTCACTAACTAACCAAGCTCCTCCAATGTCCTGCCCATCATCCCATCACCTTCAAATTTACCTCCCACACCACCCCATCCACACTGAAAAGTGCAAGTGTGTTTAATGGGAAAGTCATTTGTCCAAAATAAAGTGCTGCAAGGTATTGGTCAGCACAGCTGGGTGCATTATCAACGGACAGGTTTTGTTATCAAAATATCTTGGGTGCACTTCTGCCAATGCATATTATATACATATACTGTACATACAAAGCATATATGTACGTGTATAGATTTTTCTTAACACACTACCTGTCCAGTGGTAACTTGCCCAGCTCTGGTCAACAATCCCCCTACCCCATCCTATAACTGTCCCACACATATTCTTTTCCACTTTTGTGAAACTTAGAACATTAAAATATAAAGACAAACCTTTCGAATGTGCACATCCTTCAGGGGATAGATGGAGTTGCAAGTTTTTCTAATATCATCAGCTATGGTATCTGGGATCAACTTGGTGACCACTTCCTTCAGCTCATTGCTGCTCACCTCCCGTGTGATGATGTCCACCATCTTCTTACGGATGTTCTTAACCTGCAGGGTTTTAAACGAAGTTAGAATAGTCGCAAGCAAATTACCTCACATCCTTAACATACATACATATACCAAGGCTTTTTCTCCCTTACAAGGGAGGTAGCCAAAAAGGAAAAGGCATAAAATCATTCCCACCCATTCCATCCCTGAATACACTCCGCACCCCTCCACCCTCCCTCTTATCTTAGCACCTTAACAAAATCAGCAAATACAAAAACTTCCATGATCACCCCATCCACTTGTCTTGTCTTTCCTAATTCTTTGAATGCCCAAACCATCCCACTATTCTTTAATCAACCCTACCTGCCAGCTTTTCCTCACCTCATTTCTCTATATCCATTTTCATAACCCCCACCACTTCTTAAACACTTCATCTCAAAGTTTCTGCCTCACCTAAATTCCAAGCCTATGCCCAGCAATGAAGGTGCAACCACCTAGAATCTTTTCTTTGTGTAATCACCCAAAACAAATTTCTGGAACAAAAAATGGAGCTTCCCTAAAGAGCAATACTCCTATGCTATTCAAACTTCAAACTATCTCCCAACCCCCTTAACTGACCAAGGCATTTAAATAGAGATGGTTTGACAACCATTTCCCGCAAATATTTAAAACTATTCATTTAGCCTCTTTCCTCTGAGACTTCCTTCCCATCACCTAATTTTTTAACCCCTTCCATACGGTGCCTCACACGTAGGCATCATGGGGAGCGAGTGTATTCACAAGGCTGCCATATCGGCGTCTTGATCATATTTATTGTAGTCGCCCCTCCATAATGACATTCTTTCTAATTCTTTTGTAATCGCATTTTCTATGGTTATCAAAATTCACGGGTGAAGAGAGAACGATCGATATAAGCGGTGACTATATTTTATGATGCGAGTATTATTACGACACGTCGTACGGCTGGCATTGGCTGCTGCCACCGAGATCTAAGTCCATGACGCCTACGTGTGCGGCACCGTATGGAAGGGGTTAAACACATTTTACCTTCCACTTTCTCCTATCTCATACAGTACGTTCCCAAAGCCTTATTCAATCCTATCCCTGCCACAAGCACTGCTTTGTCCACAAACAAACACTACCTCACCTCTATCTTCTCTCCACTATCTCTAACCATCTCCAATGCCCATCATCCTTGAATTTACCTCATATACCACCCCATTTTTGTACAGTCAAACCTCACTTAATCCATATGTTGCTGAGCAAATACTGTTTATACAACCCCCAATGTCAGAGCCAAAATGGATTTTTTCTTAAGTGTAAAACCAACAAATCTTGCTTATTTTCATTCACCATAGCCTAGAAATGGAGAAACTGGGTTGATTTTCTCCTCACACGGGTTGAACATGAACATATTTTTTCAGGGAAGCTTCATTAGAATTTCAGAGTGAAGGCATTTGACATGATGGTTTTAAGTCAATGTAAAGTCACCCATAATAGTCTGGCACAGAAAATGTGTTTATAGTTTTGCAGATTTCTGGCAAATATTTATCATTTTATGTAGTATATTGACTTTTTATCTATTTCATGGAGGAGAGGCAATTGTAGTGTTTCTTGTTTTGGTCAATATTTTAGTAAGTATCCATCACACCATCATTGCCCAGCCATATTGTGTATTACACATTACGAAAACCGGAGGAAATTGTCAGTTTTATATGTCTGAATATGTACTAGCACCTGCCTGTCGAAGTACAACTTCACTTCCTCATACTTCATTTCATACACCAGAATCACCTAAAATATGTCCTAAAGGCCGATTTTATACCTTTCTGTGGAGGAGTGAACATGAGGGGACGTCCTAGGATGAGATGGATGGATGGGGGTGAAGGGGGCTTTGGGGAAGAGGGGAATGTCTGTTGAGGAAGGACGGGAGAGGACAGAAGACAGGGGTGAATGGAGAATGGTTGTATATGGATGATGTGATGCATGAGGTGGAATGGGTGGGGAGGTAGTACGTGTTGAGCAAAATTTGACACAGCCCAAGGGGATTTCTCCCCGTCTTCTCCTTTTATGCATGGGGGGACAGAGGGGGGGGGGTTTTTTTTGCCAATTTAATGAAGCGGCCTTGCTGTGTCTTGCGACACTGCTACTGACCCAGGGCAGTGGACAAGCTGCAGGGATGACCCCATCATCCAGGAGGTGCTAAGAGGGAGGGCGGATGGGATTGGAGTGTATTCAGGGATGGAATGGGTGGGAATGATTTTATGAATTTTTCTTCTTGGCTGTCTCCCTTTTAAGGGGGAAAAAGCCTTGGTATATGTTGGTATGTATCTTTTCTTATCCCTCTTCTGTTTTCTTTACAATCATTTTCTTGGTACCTCACACTACCAATCCCTCCCTCCCTATCCTCCACATTCAAATCTTAAAATATTCTATCTTCCCCTTAACCCCTTCATTTCCATTAACATGTGTACATCTGCACCCTTTAACTTTTCCTCTCTGCCCAACTCAATCCCCACACTTCCTTCCAAAGAATTTTTTTTAATCTTTTAAAAATGGTCATACTCCTACCGCATCTTAGTCTCTTTCCTTCTTTATTTTACATTGTACTTCTCTTTTCCCTGCACCTCTTGTATCCTCTCCAAATCCTACTTTGTTACCAATGTGTATACATTGTGACGAATGCGGATAGGAGGTAAAGGGAACACGGGCTGAGGGAAATACTATTATTCCTGACTAGTGTTCCCTTTAGCTCCTATCCAACTTTGTTACAAATCCCTAAATACTTTGTTCTTCATTATACTACCATCTCTTCATCATTACAATCACTATCCTTCCTTCTATCCCTTCCATCTTTGTTCTACATACAAATTTTGTACTTTGTCACTTCTTTGAAAGAAACCTATTCTCCTACCTTTACTCTATCCTTTACCTCCCACACTTTAGCTTCTGGTATCCTTTCTCTTTTCAACCATTTTTCCCCCTTTCTACACTAAACTTCCTTTCTACCAAAAAATTATCCAACATTACTCCAATTTCCTCCCTAAGAACACTGATATCCAAAACTCTTCCTATAACACTGGATAAGTCCAGTAATGCATTATCAAAATCGCATCACAGTCGTGATGACTGGTGACAAGACATGGTTAATCCTTTCAAGAGCCACAAGTTTTGGCTTGGAGATGTATGAGCCACCGTTGTCAAGGGAGGATTTTGTTCATGATAGCAAATGTTCCTAGTGTTCTTCAGTTCAACCTGCACTGTATCCATTGTTACTGTGACCAAGGTCAGAATGTTAATACAACTTAATATACAGTAATAGTTCTCAAGACTGGTGAAAAATCTAGAAGGAAAAAAAAAAAAAAAAAAAAAAAAAAAAAAAAAATGCCTTGCCTCAGCTTCAGGAGGAAAGTAAAGTAAACTTCCTTGACCATTCACCTAACAGTCCTGACCTGGTATAACATGATTTTTGGTTATTCCCTAAGTTGTCAGAAAAACTTGCTGGGATCAATTTTCACAGTGAACAGGACCTTGCCACAAGGATAAATGCAGAACTGAAAAGTATACCCACTTGTGAATACCATGTGCTTTGTCAAGTATATTCCTGTTTGTGAATACCATGTGCTTTGTCAAGTATATACCTGTTTGAGAATACCATGTGCTTTGTCAAGTATATACCCGTTTGTGAATACCGTGTGCTTTGTCAAGTGTATACCCCTTTGTGAATACCATGTGCTTTGTCAAGTGGATGACATGGCTCCATTTACATATGTCAACCCTGTTAGGAGCCTTCTTAAATTCTAGTACTGAAATAAAGGATGGGGGGCAGCTTTAAATAGGTGATTTTTCTCCCGACATCTGCCAAACCTATGACAAATTTAAAAATTTTCCCTCCCTCAATTGTAATTGAGCACTTTAGACAAGAAGCTAATGCAGTTGAACTGACCTGTGTATGTTGAGCATAGCAAGTCTTGCAAGTTTGTGACATCTTCTCAGTGAATCCAATGCAGAAAACTCTCAACAAGTATCCATCCGTAGTCTTTACATCTACATTGGCCTCAATGCATGTCTGCAAAAAAAAAAAAATAATAATAATAATAATATATATACAAACAGCTCCCCTTACAAAGGAGGTAGTATAAAAAAAAAATCCTCACCCACCCATTCCATTCTCATTCACCCTCCTCCCTCCCTTTTATCCTGGCTCCTCCTGGATGACAAGTTATCCTTGCATCTTTCCCACTACCCTGAGTCAAAAGCAGGACAGCACATCCACAGCAAGGCTGCTTCATTTAATCAGTGACCCCCACTCTCCAACCCCTCATGCAGAAAATAGGAATATATATATACACACACACAAAAATAATGTACACACACATCTTGTTACACTCCCTAATACAGCTTGACATCTTTACTTAAAAAACCCGAGTCTAGCTCTCAAGACTTGCAGATCAAGATCTATCAATCCCCACCAAAGAGCAAGGGACTCACCTGCCACTTCTTGACCATTGATCGCAGCTTATCTGTTGTTAGGTCAAAGCCATGGAAGTTGCAGAGAACATTCTTCCCCTGAACTTCCTCAGCAATAAGACGGAACTTGCGGAAACTCCTCTCTGCATCAGATTCATTCTGTAGATCAGCTAGGGAAACTTCAAACACTCGTCCCTTCAGGCCCTCAGAAGCAATTTCTGCAGACAATGATAACGGTATAAAAAGTGGCACACATAGTTGTCTCAAGGTATGCTAGTGATTAAACCTACTGCTCTGGTAAAAGTAAACACAAACTGGCTATCTCAGCACATTGTGATTCAATGTGATTTGGTGTGGTTGGTAAAGAATGATGCCACCAGAGGTCGTTCACGTAAGGGGGGTCCCCAAATTAATGATGCAACCTTGCTGTGGATGTGCTGTGTCTTGCAACACCTCTTCTGACCCAGGGCAGTGGACGGGATGCAGGGATGACCCTTCATCCTGGAGGTGCAAAGATGAGAGGGAGGGAAGAAGGTAGAGGGGAGTGGAGTATGTAGGGGGATGAAGTGGGTGGGAGTGGTTTCCTATGCCTTTTTCTTTTGCCTACCTCCCATGTAAGGGGGGGAAAAAAGCCTTTGATATAGGTATGTGTATATAACTAACCCTTACCCCCAGAGTAATTCATACTTCATTTCAAAATTCTCTGCCTCTTAGAATTCCAAGTCTCCATCCCATAGTGTCCTAGGCTCAATCACCTCTTTATGTAATCTTTTTGCACACATTTCCAGATGCTTATTTCTAACACCACCTTTCAACCCCACAATGCATTTATTTGCTTCTCTCAATCTACAGTTTACCCCCACCCTACCTCCCATTTCCTGCCACATGTTACACCAGATTCTTTAAACTATCTGGTTCCCCCACCCTCTCCCCTTTAATTAAAGACTTTTCACCCAACCTGCTGCCTTTGTACATCTCATCCCTTTATTTTCACCCACATTTACTTACTCCAACGGCTAACCTTCTCAAGCTCTGCTGTGAACTGCCTTAACCTCTCGCTCTGACCCTACCACAAATGCAACGTCATGCACAAACAATTAGCTCAACTTCTCTTCCCTATCTTTAACCACATCACTACAGGCCAAAATCTCGTGGGCAGCATCAGCTGCCAGACGTACAATGTTTCGTCATAATACTCGCATCATAAAAGTCACTGCTTATATCGATCGTTCTCTCTTTCACCCGTGAATTTTGATAACCATAGAAAATGTGATTAAGACAGTTTAGAGTATATCATTATGCAGGGGCAACTACAATAAATATAATCAAGACGCCGGTATGGCAGCCTCGCGTACCCACTTGCTCCTCGTGCCGCCTACGTAGGCGGCACCATTTGGAAGGGGTTAACCGTCCCAAATCCCCTACCCATTACCCTTGCATTTACCTCCATCACCCCAACTACACATTGAACAGCCATGCCAACATGAGACAGCCGTCACAGTCATATCTACAATTCAAACCACTCGCTCTCATTATCCAATTCTAATAAAGGCTTTATTACTCTCGTAAGACTCTCACCTGCCATACCTCCCACAGTGCCTTCTTTTAACTGTCTACTAATCTTATTTAAAATAATGAAACAAATTGAACAAATGAATTTATTTCCTCACTGACTAATCCCAATCATAGAAATTTGAATTCTGAAAGCATTTTCGTGGGCAAAAAGACTCCGAGTTCAAATTCAATGTAGATAGGTTCCACTGCCTTTTAAGGTTTTCGAAATTTCTATGATTGGGATTGGTCAGAGGGAATAAATTAATTCATTCAATTTATCAGGAAAGGTTGGGCGAGGTTAGGTTAAACTAGGTTATATTACATTATTTAGGCTGGGTTATGTTATGTTAGGCTAGGTTAGGTTAGTTTAAGGAATCGTCACCTAAGACAGGCCACCTGAAGGAATTGTCACCCCAAAATAGCCCACCTAAAGAATTATGACACTGTCGAAGTTTGGGGGGGCCAATTCATGTGATCCATTACATTTTTTCAGTTTTTTACCAACTTGAACTTTATCAGTAGTCGTCAAAATGGGGCAATAGGCCAAATTGTTGTACACGAATTGGGAATTGACCATATGGGTATATTACTGTAAACGCAATTGAAATGGGAGTAGACCAAATAGGCATGAACCGTAAACACCCACTACCAATGTGGTACACAAGACCAATTTGGACATTTAAACTCAACTTACTTGTGCCTTGAGTCCTGTTGACCATGGTCTTCCCGACATTCCTGTTCGTAAAGAGTGCTGGGCTCTTCACATCATACCAATCCTTACGAGTGAAGGGATCGATACTGAAATAAAATTGCCACTATTACTTTTTGTTGACGTACCTTCGACGGATTTCATCGTCAGAAGTACATCTCAAATATCTCTCTTCATCACGTACGTCTTTCATATATACGGAGACTTAATAACTGCTCTGCATTTCACAATACTTGCACTTTGTAATAAATGCATTTACATTCACTTACATCTTCTTCTTGGCACCTTTTTTGCCCGATTTGTTTAGCCCCTTATTCTTGCCGACAGCCATGTTTGCTTCAAGGTACGGAAAGGAACATTTGTGTTTGTGTTGAATGTAATGAAATGACTAGCATACTGGTTCTTATACTTATTTTGGTATTTTATTTTATTTTGTCATTTTCCATATAAAATGGTAAGAACTCTTAAAAATATATTGCATTTTTTGAATTATATATTAGAAATTAATGTATACAATATTTTATAAGAAAACATTATTAAATTAAGTTGTCACTTCAAGTGGTCCGACCTATATTTGGTCCTACAGGAGCTATCGGACTGCATGTAGTATAAATTCATGATTTGAAAATGGTTTTAAATTATATTGAATTGTTGGTGATAGAAATCAAGCTAAAATATTTACATAAGGAGACCTGCATTTGGACAAAAATTACTAAAAATAATAATAGTTGAATCGCGATTGCCATTGACAAATTATTTTATTGGCTTGGTATATCTTTTCTTTTGGATAATCATAATAGCCCAAAACAATCTAAATTGAAGACAAATTTCTCGGTATCTTGCTGGTGTTTGCAAAGGTAAGTAGGTGTACATGGGTAATATCGCGACATGATCGACGTCATCTTGTGACCATAGGAACCTCCTATGAATCTATAGAATTCAAGAAGCATTCCGTTAATATATAGAGTATTGTATGTATAGAAGTGAAAGGTAAGGAGTGAAATTTTATTTGTACTTGTTTACGGAAGTATTTTTTTTTCTAAACCTCCGAAAAACAACACTTCCGTAGTCGACTATAATTCTTTGCGGGAACCCACAGAGGGCAGATTACGGGCGCCTAGTAGGTTGTGGACGGATTTGGACTACGATAACGGTAGATCAGAATTAGGACCAGGACTGAGGAGACGGAGGTAGTGATGGGTGGTTCTATTTCTTAAAGTATCAAGAGTGGGACTTAAACTACGTGAGATGGGAGATGAATCCTCTCTTGGATGCTGCTGGGGGGAAATGAGTGGTCGAACATGATGGTGTTTGTTCGGTTTGTGTTTTTTTAAGTTGTGACTGCCTCTAGTTATTCGTGTATTTGGTGGGTGTAGGTTTCTTTGTTTAAGTGAACTAGATTGTTTGTAATTTTATATATTATTTGTTGTGTGTGTTATTTGTCTTCTTGATTCAAGTGGTCCAAGTTTAATGTCTTGTTTTAACCTATAGTGACTGAATCTGATGTGTGTCTAATCACGTCCAATCCATCTTGCTGCTTTATTTTGTGTAGACTAACTTATATATGTCATCGTAAGTGTGTAGATCTCAGACAGTGTCGCAATACTCTAAGTGTGGCTGAACAATTGTCAGAAAGAATTTTGATGTCTGCTTTCCATCTCCTGAGGTTCCTCCGCAGGAATCCCAGGGCTCTATGTCTATTGGCTGTATAGGGTATGGTTTGACCCAAGATCTATATATACCAGGTCAAACCACTTCCGACCGAATTTCGAGGGTGTTGGCGCAGCGGGCCCGTGAACGTCACCTGGCTGTTCAAAGTGGGGTTCGCGCGTCCTATAGCTGTCAGTTGAAGCTGGTGCGTCGTTCGGGTATCTTGCTGCCTACGCTCGCACCGCTCCACGCAATTAGTTATATTCTGACAATGAAGATCTGTATATACCGGTATATATAGATCTTGACAATATGGCTTATTGTGACATTAAGGATTGTGGCTCAAATCAAAGAGGAAGTAAGCCAAATGTTAATTTTCATCGTTTCCCTGCAAACACACACACACAAATGTGAACGTGTACACATTTAAGCACACACGACGATATCTCCCCTTTCCGTAAAATACAAGTATATAAACGCACACACACACACGTGAACGTGTACACATACTGTATAAGCACACACGACAATATCTCCCCTTCCCGTAAAATACAAGTATATAAATACACACACACGCACATATATATAGTATAAGTGACTCGGTGGTACGGTTGGTAGGGACTCGGATTTCTGGGACAACAAGAACAGCATTACCTAGTTCGTATCCCGCCCAAATATGAAAATTTTCATCGTTCCCTGCAAATAAACACACACACACACACACACAAGTGTACGCATACTGTATAAGCACACACACACGTGTACACATACTGTATAAGCACACACGACGATATCTCCCCTTCCCGTAAAATACAAGTATATGTATACACACACACGTTCGATTGAATAAGAAACTCGGAGCGGTTAGTAGAGACTCAGACGTCGAAGACGAAATTGTCGGTGATACCTGGTTCGAATCCTGCTTAAGCTTGAAATTTTTTCAGTATTGCTGCGCTTCGAATCGTTACTCCAACTCTCGTGGGCGGGGAGTTTGGGATGTGTGTGCGTGTAAGTTTATAGATCGGACATACGAGCTCTGAACTCTCTTCCGGGAGGGAAATAGCTGTCGATCACGAGTCCAACACGTGATCCAAAAGACCAAGGTGAATCACATACACACACACATGTGAACGTGTACACACGGCCCGGTGGCGGATTGGTAAAGCACTGGCCTCACAAGCCGGAGAACCGGGGTTCGATTCCCCGGCCGGGCGGAGACAAGTTGGGTTTGTCTCCTTTCACGTGTAACCCCTGTTCACCTAGCAGCGAGTAGGCACGGGACGTTAGTCAAGGAGTTGTGACCTTGCATTCCCGGTGTGTGGAGTGTGAGTGGTCTCAGACCTACCCAGAGATCTGCTGATAATGAGCTCTGAGCTCACTGCCGTAGGGTGGTGTCTGGCTGTCTCGAAAAGAGGCTGCAGCAGATCCGAGGTGAATACATATAAGCACACACGACGATATCTCCCCTTCCCGTAAAATACAAGTATATAAACACACACACACACACACACACATACACACACATATGTGAACGTATACACATATAAGCACACACGACGATATCTCCCCTTCCCGTAAAATACAAGTATATAAATACACACACACGCACACACACACACACACATGTGAACGTGTACACATATAAGTACACACGACGATATCTCCCCTTCCCGTAAAATACAAGTATATAAATACACACACACACATACATACGCACACACACACACACACACATGTGAACGTGTACACATATAAGCACACACGACGATATGTCCCCTTCCTGTAAAATAAAATTATATAAATACACACACACACACACACACTGATAATAGCAATGAGCTAGAGAGAGAGATAACGGGGGGGGGGGAATATAATAGTTCCAGTCTTCCTTGACGTTTCACAGTTTTCTTCAGTGTTTCACAAAGAGAAAACGGAACCATCCAAATGACGTCAGAAGCTGCGCAGAACGGCTCAAACGGTTAGACCTGGTGTATATAGATCTTGGTTTGACCCAGGGGAAATTGCAGTAATGATGTTTTTTTATTTATTTATTTATTTATTTATTTATTATTATTATATTTTTTTATTTATTTATTTATTTATTTATTTATTTATTTATTTATTTATTTTTATTATTTTTTTTTTTTGCGACAGAAATATCATGCCGAAAATGTATATTTTTTAATTGGTTGAACACATTTTTTGAGACGGATGATGAAAGATGACCCTAATGCACCAAAAAAAATCCATATTTAGTTACTCCTGCAATTTCCCCTGGGTTCAGCCCTTTTTGGCGCTAGATTTACTGGACTAATGTATCTTTGGCATTATATGCCTTCATTATCTCTCTCTCTCTCTCTCTCTCTCTCTCTCTCTCTCTCTCTCTCTCTCTCTCTCTCTCTCTCTCTCTCTCGCTCTCTCTCAATAATCATTTGAACAGCATTTTATTTTTTATTTTTTAAACACAGATTCCTTCCATGTCCTTTCCAAGTTAACATGGTTGACCTACTGCCTTTTTAGCCAGACGATTTTATTCCCTTAGGGAGCAACCCGCCTGTTAATTATGTGCTAATCTTCGCTCCTGATTTGGGTGATTTTGACGCAGGAGCCAGGGGTGTCTTCTTTGGAGATGTGGGGTGTCATGTTTAACGGATCACTGTCTTCAGGCCACTCTTCGGGGAAAGTCGACGCTCGCACTCTTAACGAAGAAGTCTCACCGGACGGGAAAGACCTCTACATGACACAGGCTGTCAAGGACAAAGAAGGAGGCGTGTATGTTCGGAAATACACTTACAAACTTCAAAGTGTAGAGACCCTGGTAGAGACTCTACCCAAGGAGACTTAGGCGATTTCCTTTTCCAAGTGCTCCGGCTTTCACCAACCAATGATCAGGACAGATCTGTAAAGGAAGAAGGCAGTGGAAAAGATATGAAAAAAAATTGATGATTATAGAAATCAAGAAGATATGGTAAGGTCAATAGGGTCCCAGACATATCCAGTTGAAGTTGACAACGATGGACCTGTAAAAGAGGGAAGCATTTGTAGTGATGGAAATACAAGAATTACGATGGAAACTGAAAATAAAGACATTGATAATGCAGAAAGGTACGTAAGTAAGGAAAAAGTTACGTCAGTGAGTAAAAATGAAGAAAAGAAATATGAAGGAAAAAGTAAAAGTTCAATAGAAAGTCATAGAAATAAGGTGAAAGTAATAGATATAATGCCTGGCAGTAGCGGCTGTCGACGAAGTAGCAGCATATCTTCTTCAGGTGTTCCTCGGCAGACACCTCGCTTGGAGAATCATCACAAGATGCTGTAATGATTATAATTTATTTTATATTACTTGTTTTTCTTTTGTTATCATTTGTCTGTTTGATTCTCATTATTAGTTATATGTCAATTTATTATTATTATTTACTATTTACCTGTTTGTTTATTATTCAACTATACCTATGCATTTATGTATTTTATTTGTTATTTACATTATTATAGTTTTTACTTATTAATTTATTATCATTATGATTTTTTTTTCGCATCCGACCTAGATATGGACCAAAAGGTCTCCTGTCGGCATGCTCCGCCTTTGTAATCCTTTGTAATCATCCACCAGCGAGCACCTCGTGTAATTCCTACTCCACCAAACTGGAAAGAAGGAGTGAGTAGTAGTTCCAAGGACTCTACTTCCTCTTCTGAACAGGAGCGACCAGTACACTTCAACAGATAGACTTCAGGACTGGGACCCTTAAAATCGTTGTTAAACAAATTGTCTCCTAAGAACTTCGACAGGGTTACTGAGCAAATTCTTTTGTTTCTCAGTGATAACCCATCGACAGCAGAGAGTGCGGCAATTTTGGTCACAGAGTTTGCAACTCATTAGCAGTTCTATTCGAGAATGTACTCGATCGAAACTCTGTAGATTGCTCCTAGAGAACCTGCCTAAAGAAAGCGCCCAGGATTACATAAACCATCTGGTGCAGGAATGTCAACGCCGTTTTGAAACGGCAAAATATCTGAATTCTTCCGGAGAGAGGCAGGGCACAGAGTAGGAATTAAACTCGATAATAAGAAGAAAGCAATATATAGCGCTGTGCACTTATATTGCAAACCTCTGCCTGGATGGTATTTTACGGCCGAGAAGAATAGCCTCCTGTGTACAATGTCTGTTAAAGAAACGAGATGAGGCTTCCCAAGAAGCAGTGTGCGCCTTCTTGGAAACGGCGGGTTGGCATTGGACCAGGCAGCCATGTCCTCCCCCGTTGGAGCGCAAGCTGTCAACGCAATCTATGCCTCCGTCTGTGAAATCACGGAAAAGAAGTTGACTAGCAACCGCATGAGGTACCTCTTACTGGATGTCCTCGAGCTTCGACAAAGTCGCTGGAGTCCGCGAAGGACAAAGGAAAATCCTCAGAATGGCCAACATAATTGAAGGCAACTAATAAGAGGTCGCCGCAAGGTAGAGGAAATCGTAACCAAACGATAATCGTAATTAGAAAATCTTAACCGAAAGAAATCGTACCTGATAAACCGTAAGTAGAAAAATCGGAGCTAAGAAAATCGTTAAAAATATTGTAACAAGAGAAACACGTTACTAGAAAATTGGCCATGTAAAAAATTGGTATTGCAAAAAACTGTATGGAAAAAACGGTATGGCAAAAGATGGTATGGCGAAAAAATTGTATGGCAAAAAAATTCCCTCAGCTGAATAAGAAATCTAGTGTTAGCTAGAATATATATATATATATATATATATATGTATATATATATATATATATATATATATATACGTCATAAACATTGTTGGGTTAATCCTGTAGCTCTGGGAGCTTTTCCTCAGCTGATTAAAGCCGCCTGGCGACACTGAACAAAAATTAAAGTCAACTATTGCAGTGTTGACTAATAGAAATAGCCCTAACCCATCGGTGTCTTAAATTTCCTCTAAACTAAATAAACTTGTTTAGTATTATCTCTATAACGGGATAGGGAAATGAAAGAGTGAAAAGAGGAAAAGATGAGGTAAAAGGAACTTTGAAATTTATGAGAGCTGGTAAGGCCCCTGGTTTGGATAGGTATCATGCAGAGTACCTGAAAAAGGGAGGTACAGTTATAGTGGATTGGCTAGTGAAGTTGTTTAATGTGTGTCTAAGACTCTAAGGGAAGGAAGGGTGCCGGAAGAATAGAGGGCGTCTGTATATTTTTGCTTTACAAAGAAAAAGGGGACGAATGTAAATGAAGTGAATTTGAGAGGACGAAAAATGAGATGAATAGATGGGGTGAAAGGGTTCTTGAGCAAGATGGTCATGCCTGTTGAGCAGGGGAGGGAGGAGGCAAGGGGTAAGTGAAGAATGATTATATATGGATAGTGTTTCTCCACGTCTTCTCAATTTTTCGCATAAAAAGACGAGGAGGGAGGGTTTGCATGTTAATAAAGCAACACTGATGTGTATGTGTTCTGTTTTGCTGCATTGCCTCTGACCCGGGTAGTGGACAGGAGACAGGGATGACCCTCCGTCTACGAGGTGAGGTAAAAAGGGAAACAATGGGTGGTGGATGGGAGTACAATGGGTAGGAATGGATGTATCCCTTGGCTGGCTACCCCCTTTATAAGGGGGAAAAGGTTCTTGGTATATAGAGGAAAATGTTTTACAGTGCAAAAGTGATTAATAGAAGTCGTCTTGAACAGCAGATACAGTACTATCATGGTACTGAGGATTTTTGTTTTTTCATTTTATTATTATTATTATTATTGTTATTATTATCATTATTATTATTTTTTTTTTTTACGATTTAGTCAGTCTGTTTGTCCTGTTCCGTTCTGTTCTGCTCTGTCTCTTCTGTCTATTTTTCCCCGTCAAGCTCAACCGGGAGAAAATCGGATGAATATACACAGACCCAAACACAAACCCACACTGAGGTATGTATATGGAATAGGCTTGTACGTGTCATCCTGTTCCTTTACTGTTCACTTGACTGGCAGGACATAAGAAATGAAAGAGAGAAAGGGAAGAGATGGGGGAGTTGCTAATGAGTCTTTCCCGATGGAATAGGGATTGGGGTGAAAGCTCATCAAGTAATAAAAGGTATGTGTGTGTGTGTTTGTTTCACCATGGTCTTGGATCACGTGTTGGACCCGTGATCGACAGTTAACCTCCCGGATGAGAGCTCAGAGCTCGTATGGCCGATTTATGGGTAATACTGTCACCTTACACGCATACACACACACACAACTCACCGCCCACGAGAGTTGGAGTAACACCCCGCAGCGAAGCGATACTGAAACTATTTCACCCCTGGGCGGGAGTCGAACCCGGACCGCCGTAGTGGCAGGCGAGAACTCTAACCACAGCGCCACGTACGTATGTGTATGAGTTTTTACCTAGTTGTATTTTACGGGAAGGGGAGCTATGCTCGTGGTGTCCCGTCTTCATATCTCATTTTATCTAAACTATTTTTAAATTCATGTATTGTTTTTGCACACACCACTTTCTCATCTAACTTGTTCCAACTGTCTATTACTCTGTGAGGAAAGCTGTTCTTTTTCAGATCTCTTCTATAGCTGTCTTTCTTGATTTTCTTTCCGTGTCCTCTTGTATTTCTATCATCCCATTTTATTAGATTCTCTCTATCAATAATTTCTATGCCTTTCATCATTCTATATATAGCTATCAAATCTCCTCTCTCTCTTCTTTGCTCTAGTGTCTGTAGCTCAAGTTTTGCTAGTCTCTCTTCATATGATAGTTTTGAGAGTGTTGGTGCCAATTTTGTAATTGCTCTTTGTATTCTTTCAAGTTTTTTTATACATTTTTTTTTGTACTTGGTGACCACATCGTTGCTGCATATTCCAATCTTGGTCTTATCAGAGTGATTAGAATTTTCTTCACCATTTCTTCATCCCGGTATGTAAATGCAACTTTGATTGTTCTTATTAAATTATAGGTTTCTCAAAAAATCTTATTTATATGTTTCTCAGGTGACATATTATTCATAACAATGACTCTCAGGTCCTTCTCATTTTCTACTTTTTTATATCTTCTCCCAATTTGTATGATCCTGCTATTCTTTTTTTGCTTTTTCCAAATTCCATTATACTACACTTTTTAGTGTTGAACTCCATCTCCCACTTCCTACTCCATTCCCATACTTTATTTAGATCACTCTGTAGTGACTCACAATCTTCTTCCGTGTTCACTTTTTTTTAATAGTTTTGCATCATCTGCAAAGAAGCTCATATAACTTTCAATTTCTTCATCCATATCATTAATATATATAGCAAACATTATTGGGGCCAAAAATGTTCCTTGTGGAACACCACTTATTACTTCATCCCATTTTGAGTGTTTGTCTCTTATCACTACTCTCATTTTTCTTTCTTGCAAAAAGTCTTCCATCCATTTAAGCAGTTTGCCCTATATTCCTCCTTCAGTTTCTAATTTCTTAAGCAACTTCTTATGTGATACTTTGTCAAAAGCTTTTTTTTTTTTTAGGTCTAGAAATGCACAATCAGCCCAACCATCTCTTTCTTGTATTATATCTATTAGCCTTGAATAGAAACATATTAAATTTGTGACGCATGATCGTCCTTGTCTGAATCCAAATTGCCTTGGATTTAACACGTTTTTTTTTTTCTAAACATTTCACTCATCTACTTTTGACAATTCTTTCACAAAATTTTGCTATTGTACTTGTTAGAGACTGGTCTATAGTTGGTAGGGTCTTCTTTATTTCCCCCTTTATATATAGGTACTATATTTGCTTTTTTCCAATCTTCTGGAACTTTTCCTTCTTTCAAGGAACTGTTTATTATGCTTTGTATTTTGTCTGCCAGTTCATTCCTGCATTCTTTCAAAATCCAGTTTGCTATTTCATCGGGTCCATGCGATATCCTGACATCAAGATTACTCAAGTGTTTCATTATTTCATTCTTTGTTACTTCTATTTCTTTCATAGGGGGGACTTTCTCTTTCCATTCGATCTCTTCAGGTTGTATGTTCTCCCTTGTAAACACTGATTTAAAATGCTTGTTCATAATTTCTGCCATTTCTATTTCCTCAGTGTATTCAACTCCTCCTTGTCTTAATTTCTCTAAATATTGTTTGTTTTTCAGTTTGTTGTTTACAAATCTATAGAATAGTTTTGGTTGATCTTTACATTTTTCTATGACATCTTTTTCATATTTTCTCTTTTCCTCTCTGCACGCTTGTACATATTCATTTCTATAACAGGTATATATTTTCCATTTTTCAGGTCTTTTGTATTTCTTCAATTTGGTCCAAGCTTTATCTCTTTTGTCTTTTAACTCCCTACAACTTTTATTGTACCAGCACTTTACATATTCTTTTTCTTGTTTTTGTCTTGGGACATACTTTTCCACTCCTTTTTTTTTATTTTATAATTTTTTGTCAAAATATTCCATTTCTCTTCCACTGTTGTTTCTTCTTTGTATATTCCTTCCCAGTTTTCTTTTTGAAAGAATTCTCTTATTTTATCAAAGTTTGTTTTTTCATACATCATTCTTCCTTTTCTATATTGTTCATTTCTTTTCATGTATTTTTCCTCATTTAGTTCCAGTTCAATCAATATGTGGTCACTTTTACTTATTGGTGTTTTATATTCAATCTTTTCCACTATTCCAGGTTCAGATGTGATTATTAGGTCTAGTCTCGATGGTTCTTCTTCATTTCTATACCTAGTGTTCTCCTGTATCCACTGTGTCATTGTATGGTCAATAATCATCTCGAGTAGAATATTTCCCCATGAGCCGTCTCCACCCTTTACTGTCATTTCTTCCCAGCAGACTTCTTTGCAATTAAAGTCGCCCATCATAACTATTCTCCCTCCATCTTCCATTATCTTATTTAATGTTATCTTTGTGTCTTCTAACATACTTTTATGTTCACTCTCTTCCCACGAGGCTGTTTTTGGAGGCACATGATTTATCACAAAATTTCTGCTCTTCTTATCTCTGTCTTCCACTTCGATCATAATCATCTCTACTGTATTCTTTCCATATGTGACACACCTCACGTTTATATCCTTCTTAGTCAGGAACATAACTCCACCTCCTTGTTTTGTCTCTCTGTTTCTAATCCAATAATTATATGCATCATGTCCTACACTGTTGGGTGGTAGTGGACCTTTTAATTTCGTTTCTACAATTCCCATTATGTCCGGTTCTTTTTCCTTCAGATAATCATTCAGCTCATTCAATCCTGTTATTCATCCATCTATATTTGTGTAAGACACTCTTAGTTTTCTGCCACTTCCATTGTATTCTCTGTTTCCCTTTTGTTTTTCTCTAGTATGTCGTATTTCCTTACTTTCATATTCACTACTCTCCAATAGAATTTCTCTTTTTCTGACTCTGTTCTGTTCTCGTTTTATTTCCTTAGCTTCATGTCTTTTTATTTTTTCCTCTTTATTCATTTCTCTTTTTATCCATACCTTTTTATATTGTTCACTTGCTGCTAGTTTCCCTGTTTTGCTAAGATATTCTCTGCCGTCGTTTGTGACCTGAATTTAATCTTAATTGGTGTGGTCTTATCTGTACTATACTTTCCGAGTCTAAATATCTCTTCAATTTGTTTCATGATTTCAGGTTCATCTTCCTGAACTAATTCTAGTAAACTGCTTACTTTTTCCTTTTCCTCATTGATTCTTGTGGTTCTATTTAGGTTATGTTTCTCTTCCATTCCTAATATAATTATCTGCTAAGTCTCTTACTATATTCTCCTTCTGTCTTATCACTTTAATAACTGAGTCTTCAGTTTGTTCTTTCATTTGCTGTTTAAGTGTGTGTGTGCTTCTTCATCTTGATGTCAGGGTTGGGATTTCGTATTGAAATGTCAATATATACTTCATTCCTTACCCGATTCTTTTTTCAAGAGGGTGTGGAGAAGAAACTAAACTCATATCGCATTTATTTTAATAACAATTTTATTCCGTTGTTTTCTTCTTCCAGTTTCTTTTTTTGATTGTTGTGCTCGTTTGTGCCTTTGATAGATCTCTGATATTATATTAAGTATAATAATGCCAGACGTTTATTCAGTTGATAGAAGATTCCGCTCGTTACACCTCCTCCCTTTTAATCGAGAACTTCAAACAGTTTCCTTGTGGGAACAGTTTGTTTATTCTCTCGACGCTGCAATGTCTCATACACTAAGAGTGTAGTCAGTAAGAGACCTATTGCCCCAAAGCCAAAACCTAATACGTGTGTATCTCTTTCTCTTAACGGACAATAATCTAGACCAGGAGTTCCCAAACTTTTCAGCTCATCGACCCCCTAGTAAAGATTAAGATTTTCTATAGACCCCCAAACTATTCACAAATTACCTCAATTTATTAATATTATTGGTGTTGTTACTGTTATTAATGCTATTATTATTATTACAGTTGTTATTGTTATTATCATTATTATTACTATTATTATCATTATAATCTTAGTTATCAATAGTGTTATTATTATCATCATTATGATAGTTATAATTTTTGTTATTGATATTATTGTTTTAATTCTTTACTGTAGTTCTTGTTTGGTCTCATAAATCACTTATGGTAATTCTAAAGTACTATAGTCACAATTTTCGTGTTTGTGGGTTTTACTTATTCTATTCGTTTATTTTTATGTTTATTTATTTTCATCCGTTATAAAAGGGCCAAATGGCAACATTCATCAAGGCGACGGCGCGGCGCGGCGTTCCAATAATGATAGACACTTTCACATATACATAAACATAAGTGTTTTCAAATATTCATAATTTACCAATAGCTTTAAGAGTGATATTATATATTCTTTACTATATTACTATAAGTAATATTCAAGCCATTAATATTACACAAGCTCGTCATCTTGATATTCACGATGTGGTTGTGTGTATGTGAGATTCTCCCTACATGCACAGAATGGGGAGGATTTTCGACTCAGAGTGAACTGACATGGTTTTCCTTAAGTTTAGATATTGGTTGGTTGATTATTCTCACTCTTTCAGTACGGGAAGAGAACAGGATAATTTCATGCTAACCATTTAATCTAAAGACTACCTTTCGACCCCATAGTAATTTACTGACCCCTTACGACCCCATAGTAACTTACTGACCCCTTTCGACCCCATAGTAATTTACTGACCCCTTTCGACCCCCTAGCAATCTACTGACCCCTTTTCGACCCCATGGATGGTCTCATCGACCCCCTATCAACCTACTGAACCCATTTCGACCCCTTGGGGTCGATATCGACCACTTTGGGAATCCCTGCTCTATCGGCTGTAACGTCACTCGCGATGTTTACATTATGATACATGCCATATGCGTGCACTATAAATGCCATATTCCACTGTCAACTTGATCAATGATCTGTCATATTGTGTGTTACCAAGATCTTATCAAGTATTTAGTTCAAAAATGGTTTATTGTGTCGCCGCAAATTGCAGCAGTCATTCAACGAAACTTTCTGCTGATGGACTTCATTTTCATTCTTTTCCGAAAGATACTGTTCGCAAAAAGAACTGGATCATTCGGTGCAGACGGCACGAGTCAGGGAAGCCTGGATTGAAAAAATACACTCGGGACCCTGGCCTTGTCAACAAGCACGAAGGCCATGGTGAAATATACCTTATAGCGTTCTCACATATCTGTCTTACCACAAAGATCTGATCTACACAACCTCTACCTGTCCTAAACCCACACTGCTCCTCACCAATTACTCCCTCTGTTCCTCTCCTAATCCTCTCAATCAAGACCCTCCCATAAGCCTTCCCAACTACACTCAACAAGCTTATCCCTCTGAAACTACTACACTCACACTTGTCCCACTTTCCTTTGTAAAGCTGAACTATACAGGCACTCCTCCAGTCCTCCGGCACTCTATCCTCTCTTAAACAAACATTTAATAACCTCACCAGCCAGTCCACCATAACTGTACCTCCTTTCTTCATTCTGCATGGCATCCATCCAGACCAGGGGCCTTACCTGCTCTCATCATCTCAACAGCTGCTTTCACTTCATCCATCCCTATTTCTCCTCCATTTTCCTTACTCATCACTCTCATTTTCTTAGCGCTTCCCACTGCAGCTACCTTTCCCTCCCTATCCTCCTTCACATTTAGCAACTCCCTAAAATACTCTGCCCACCTTCCTCTCACTGCCTTCTCTTCCATTATCATCTCTCCATCTGCACCTTTTACCTTTTCTTCTCTACTTGATTCACCTCCTTTTTCTCTTTTAATTTCCTTCCAAAACATCTTTTTATTGCTTTCAAAATTTTCTGTCATACTCTTACCCCATTTCACATCTGCTCTTCTCTTTGCTTCCTTTATATTATGCTTAACTTCCCTTCTCTTTACTATATACCTCTCATATGATTCCCTCGTCCTAATTTGCAGCCAATCTATGAATGCCTGCTTCTTCTCTTCTACACATTTCTTTGCTTCCTCATCCCACCACTCACTACCCTTCCTTCTATTTCCTCCCGCCCTCCTTGTTCCACACACCATCTTTGCACACCTAATGACTCCCTCCTTGAACCATCCCCATTCCTAGTTCTATTCTATCCTTTACTCCCTCCCACTCCTCTCAGCTTCTTATACTCACTCTCCTTTTTTCCTCATTTAAGCAGTTCACTCTAAGTACCTCCCTACCTTCTGCCCTTTTACTCTTTCTCCACTCTCAATTTACCTTCCACCAGAGTACAATGATATTTTGACACAGCCCAAAGGGATTTCTCCTAGTCGTCTTTTTTTCTGCATGAGGGGACTGGATTACCAATTAAATGAAGTGGCCTTGTTGTTGATGTGCTGTGTCTTGCTACATTGCTCCTGACCCAGGGCAGTGGGCGAGATGCAGGGATGTCCCATCATCCAGGAGCCAAGAAAATAGGGAGGGTGGGGGTGGTGAATGGGAGTGGAGTATGTAGGGATGAAGTGGGTGGGAGTGGATATACCTTTGATTACCTTCTTTGTACATACATACATATACCAAGGCTCTTTCCCCCTTACAAAGGAGGTAGCCAAAAAGGAAAAGGCATAAAATCATTCCCACCCATTCCATCCCTGAATACACTCCACACCCCTCCACCCTCCCTCTCATCTTAGCACCTCCTGGTGGTGGGGGAAAAGAATACTGCCACCAAGTAATTCCACTTGGATCGTAAGAGGTGAGAAGAAAGGGACGGGGATTGGGACTAGGCATCCTTCTCCTTGTAGCCCCACAGGGGACATTCCTAAAAGAAAAAGCAAAGGCATAAGAGGGGTCTGGGAGTTTTCCAACCAGCACCCTAAGGTTTGGGTCATCTTCTTTGTAAGAGGGAAAAAGCCATTGGGAGAAAAGATGCAGATGAAGAGATGATAATGGAAGGCAAGGCAGTAAGACATGGTTAAATGGTACAGAGTTCGAAGCTGAATTTAATATTGCGGGATTTAAACACTTTCATCAGGATAGAAACCACAAGAAAGGTGGGGGTGTTCTATTGTACGTTAAAAACAATGTTCATGCTTGTGTTTTAGAGAAAGTGAAACAGGATGCATATGATAGTTTGTGGGTTGAGTTAACCCAAACAAATGGACAAAAAATGAATATAGGTGTAATATATAGGCCAAAGACATTTTCATTAGCAGACGACAAACTGTTATTTCAAGAACTGTCTAGTTTCTGCAACCGGGATTTATTGATAATGGGTGATTTCAATTTTACTGACATTGATTGGATGACCCTTGAACATGGCCATATAGGTAGTCGCTTGTTTGATTTTCTTGGTGACAGTTACTTAATTCAGCATGTAAAAGAGCCCACAAGATATGGAAACTAACTCGATCTTTTGATCACTAGCCGCGAAAGCATGGTAACTGATGTAGAAGTCGGTGAATCTGTTGCAAATAGCGATCACAACCTAGTTAGATTCAAACTCCTAAACAATTTTAGAATAGATACTTGTGTTTCTAAAAATGTAATTTTCGCAGGAAAATAAATTTTTCCCTGATACAAACCTGAGGTACTCCTTACACTAGGATATCTTCGCGTAGCGCGAATATTTCTACTGCGAAATTAAAATCCTCACTCTGTGGGTCTGGGCAACGCTTATCCTCAGTAAGGGGCCCCATTGGGGCAAGGGGGGGGCCCTTGCCCTCCACCACAAGTCTCGCACACTATAACCATTCTCTGAGGCAGGTATGAATTAAGCACAAGGTTTGTCAGGCAAGGAGAAGGAACTGTTTAGAGGGGTGGTTGAGGAGGGCCATTAAAGGTAAGGAGTACCTCAGGTTTGTATCAGGGAAAAATTAATTTTCCTGCGAAAATTACATTTGTTCCGAAGAATACAAACTTTTCGGTACTCCTTACACTAGGAGACTTGGACTTAGGAGGGAAGAAAGTTGTTATCTAGCCTGGTAAACCGCTGTAAGGAAAATCTAGTGTGCTAAGACTATGTTGACCAGACCTCTATACATTCCCCTCACTTTGAAGTGCACCCCTTTCTGTTCCCTGGAGTGGAGACAGACAGGTTATAATCACTTTTGTACCACTGAAGGGCTTGAATTGATTCCCTTGGAATACTTGAGAGCCCGCGGGTAAGGTAAGGGAATGTAAGAGTATGAGAAGGACTTTGGAAAGTTATCCCTGCAGTTGCCGAGCCAGAACCTGGATGAGTTGTCAGGGTCGGCTGTGTGCTCTTGAGGAGGGGTATATAATTTTCAGGACTTCTTGGGCAGCCACTATGGGGCCCAAAGATAAGTTCCCTAAAGATTCCCACATAACTTCTTTGAGGTAAAAGGAAGTGAACGTATTCTGGCTCTTCCATATACCTGCTTGAAGAACCTGGTTGACTGACAGATTCTTTCTGATGACTAGGGAGGACCCTACTGCCCTCAGGTCATGGACAATCTGTGTGGTTCATGTCGCAGGCTCTGCGGATGACTTCCATTGTCCAGTAAGAAATGGAATTCTTAGTGATGGGCTACCTTTAGTAGAGATGAACAACCTCTTTAATTCTGGTCGAAGATGTTCGGTTCTCTTGAGGTAGGTCCGGATGGCTCGTACCGGGCATAGAACTGTTTCAGTCTATTCTCCCCCTGCAAATTCGTCTAAGGACGGAACACTAAAGGACCAGAATCTAGGGTCGGATTTGGCAGGATCTTGGTTTTTGGCAATGAATTGAGGCATGAAAGTGAAGGAGACCTCTTTCCATCCTTTGGAATGGTCGACTCTATAAGAGATGGCATGTAACTCCCCTACTCTCTTGGAAGATGCCAGGGCTAGCAGAAAAAACTGTCCTCTAGGTGAGGTCCTTCAGATGTGCCTCTCGGAGAGGTTCGTAAGGGGGACCCCACAGAGAGTTCAGGACTAATGCCACATCCCGCGGAGGAGAACTGATTTCCCTGGGGGGGCATGATGTTTGAAGTGCCTGAAGAGCATGGAAATTTCCGGTGAAAGGGCTAGGACCATGCCCTTCAGAGAAAACACCTGATTTAGAGCTGCCCTAGAGCCTTGTACTGCCGAGAGGGAGATCTTCTTGGACTTCCTGAGGAAGTGGAAGGAGGCGATCTCAGGAATGGTGGCTCGATCTGGGACTAACTTCCTCGAGTGGCACCAATTTGCAAAGGCATTGCATTTCCCTTGATAAAGGTTAGCTGAGGAAGAGCGAATAGGAGTGGACATGTCCTCTGCCACTTCTCTGGGAAAACCCTTCTTTAGGAGGATCCGGACCATAGTCTGAATGCGTGAAGATTGAGTGCTGAAGGGTTTTTGTGCCAAGGCCCGTTGATGGGTGGAAACAGAAGATCTGGTCTTCCCTGAAGGGCCAGAGGCTCTTCTACTGCTAGCTCGAGGGCGTCTGGAAACCATGGGGCTTCAGGCACCAAGGAGCGATCAAAGTCATCCGAAGGTAGGATGCGTGTCTTGCTCTCAGGAGTACCTTCTGGAGCAAGGGAAATGGTGGGAAAGCGTAGGAGTCCAGGTTGTCCCAACTTTGCAGAAGAGCGTCTTCTCCTGCTGCCAGATGATCCGAGAAAGGGCTGAAATATATTGGGAGTTGGTGATTCCATCTCATTGCAAAAAGGTCCACTAGAGGGGAGCCCCATTTGCTGAGGATGAAGTTCGCTCCCTCTCGATAGAGGGACCATTCTGTGTTGATTATCTGATTCTTCCTGCCGAGGTGGTCCGCCCAGACATTCCTCTTCCCTGGGATGTAGCGGGCTTTGAGTGACACCTGGAGATTCTTGGCTAGGTTGAGGATGTCCATCATCAGAAGGCATAGTTCCTGAGAGACTGTGCCCCCCTTGCTCGTTCAGGTAGGGCACTACCGAGGAATTGTCCGACATTATGCCCACTACTTTCCTGAGACTTGATCCGTGAAGTGACGGAGAGCCAGGAGTACTGCTTTCAACTCAAGCCAATTGATATGGGCTGTCCGCTCGACTGTGGACCAGGAGCCGCTGATGTGATCGTCGTTGAGGTGGGCTCCCCAGCCCTCCTTGGAGGCATCGGAGAACAGGAGGACTTCAGGGGGAGATGGGCCGAGGGGCATCCCATGAGAAGGTTGCATGGGCCTTCCACCAGAGAAGAGAATCCTTGACTTCTTCGGTGAGGGAGATGTGTTGTAGGGGTTCTCCCTCTTGCGGGGCCCACTGAGACTTGAGGAGCCACTGTAGCGGTCGCATTCTTTGTCTACTCCTGGGGATTAATTTCTCTATGGAGGCCATATGGCCCAGGAGGATTTGGCATTGTGTCGCCGTCAGGAACCTGGTCGATAGTGCCTGTGCAACTAGAGAAGCGAGATTCTGGATCCCCTTTTCTACTGAGAAGGACTCCATTAGGGAGGAGTCCAGGACCATACCCAGGTACGTGACTCTCTGTCTTGGTAAGAAATCTGACTGTTCCGGGTTGACTACTGTGCCCAATTTCAGGACAAAGGTTAGGACCATTCTCAGGTGCTCTTGGCATAGCTGGGCGGAATGTGCAAGGATCAGCCAGTTATCCAAGTAACGGAGTAGTTGAATTCCCCTGGAGTGGGACCACGCTGAAACGAGGTTGAACACACTGGAGAAGACTTGGGGTGCTGTGGAAAGTCCGAAGCAGAGGCAGGGGAAGTGGAAGGTGTTGCCCCTGTGGCTGATTCTGAGGAATTTCCTGGAGGAGGGATGCACTGGTATGTGGAAATAGGCATCTTGGAGGTCCAGTGACACCATGAAGTCCCTTTCCCTGATAGACGCCCTTACGGACTCTGGGGTGTCCATTTGGAACTTCGTCAGGGAAAGGAACTTGTTGAGTGGAGACAAATAGATGACTGGTCTCCACACCCCTGTTGTCTTTTCTACTAGGAATAGCCTTGAGTAGAACCCTGGGTCCGGAGTCGAGACTTCCTCTAAAGCTCCTTTCTGGAGCAGAACGGAGGATTCCTCCGCTAGGGCCCGCCCGCGAGCCGAGTCCGGGTGGAAGCTGCTGACTTGGATGGGATAGGGGGAGAGGTTTGGGACAGTGGGAAAGGGAAGACAATAGTCTGTCTTAATGACTTAGTAGGTCCAGTCTTCCGCCCCGGCCTCTTCCCATGCTCTCCAGTAGAGGGAGAGGCAACCCCCTATCTTGTGCGGAGGGGCTGGCGAATTCCTAGAATTCCTGTGGGGGAGTCCGGAGCCTCTATAATGTTTGCGTCTAGGATCTCTAGTCGTAAAGGGACGGGGCTTTCCTGTCTGCCTTTTCGACTTGGAGTGGAGGGGTAGGGAATCAGCATGCGGGTTAGAAGGGGGGCCCTCGTCAATGGAGCATAAATTTCTCTGAGGAGGGGATCACTGGGGTCTCCTAGGACGGTGTCTCTCCTGCGGGACTCAATGTTGGCCCAAGACGTTAAGAGGCAGGCCGCTTGATGCTTCAGAGCTCTGCTCGAGCTTTCCCATAGAGCCTGGAGGTTGCATTCCCCTTGGGGTTGCAGCCCGGGTAAAAACTCCCTTACTGAAGCCAAGACGCGTTCCAGCCAGGAGTGCACCGCGAGAGAGAGAGAGCCAGGGCCTGAACGAGGTCCCTGGATTCTCTGCCGGAAAGGATGACGTTTCTTCTGAGCAGTGAATCCACGTCCGCTTTGACAAGCTCTGGTAACCGAGCCGGGATCAAGGCTGCTTAAGGTTTGTCCCTGATGGGAAGTAGAAGCGTTTTTGCTGTTCCACTGGAACAGAGCGCCAACGCGGTTTTTCGGTTGCCCGCTTTGTGAGTGCGTCGGAGGCCTGGTTCATGGCTCGTACCGCTGTGTACTCCATGGGAGTTGGTTTTGTTGTTTGAAAATTGCCCGTCCTGAAGATTTCAGACTCAAACGTGACTTCCACTTCCTGTGGAAGGCTCAGTTGATTAGCTCTCCTAACTTTAGAGAGGATCTCTGAGCAGGAAGGTGTAACAACCATCGGGGATTCCGACTGGGAATCCTGCGAAGTTTGGTAACTTGCCCTCTCAACCCCGGCGCTGTGGACGTCGTCGCCGTCGTGGCTGGCGCCTGTCCACCCGCGACTAACGCGCGCGTGGGTACACCTCGGGCATAGAAAGGGTTCCGTGAATGACCCGGCTCGTCTTACGATTGGAGGAAGGAGGACTGCGGGACTCCCGAGAAGGAGGAGAGGCCGAAGCGCTCGTCGGCTCCAAAATCGGGTCCTTTGTCCGTGGGGGGGGTGAGCTGCCGGGCCGCGTCGCGGGGGGGGGGGGCCGCCTGCGGACGCATCCGGGAAAAAGCTCGTACTCGGGGGATAGTTCGCGGGGGCCAGAGGCGCATGCCCGTCGAAGCTAACCGCCTTGGGTGATGGAATAGGAGGTAATTGGCTTGAGACTGACTCGAGGTAGCCGTTCTACAACCTTTCCGTCTACTACGTTTTGGAGGAGGGGGACCGGGCCGCGTCGCGGGGGGGGGGGCCGCCTGCGGACGCATCCGCGAAAAAGCTCGTACCTGGGGGATAGTTCGCGGGGGCCAGAGGCGCATGCCCGTCGAAGCTAACCGCCTTGGGTGATGGAATAGGAGGTAATTGGCTTGAGACTGACTCGAAGTAGCCGTTATACAACCTTTCCGTCTACTACGTTTTGGAGGAGGGGGAGAACTGCCCTTGTCCTCCGCCAGCGCAGCATGCCTTCTCTTTGTTTCGGGTGAGCGGGGAAGGGATCTTCCTTGCGCGCGTACTTCGTTCTTTGCCTGCACTTTCTTGTGAGCATGAAAATACGCGGACCACTGCTTATCGTCCCAATGAGCAAGCGACCTCATCCGGGAAAAATCTCGGACAGGAACGGTAGCTAGAGGTGGCCTGAGGCGCATGTCCGTCTACGCTAACCGTCCTGGTTAAAGGAATAAAGGACAACTTGGCTTCCTGTCTACTACGCCGTGGAGGAGGGAGAGAATTGCTCGTCTCCTCTGAAGCCGTAGTCTGCCTTCTCTTGTTTTTAGGGGGTGAAGAGGGAAGCCACTTTCTATGCTCGCGCACCTCCTCCCCTCCATGCGCCTTCCCGTGAACATGAAAGTACACGGAACGCTGACTATCATCTCACTGAATGCACGTCTCACACGGGGATGAAGGCGAACACTCAAGAGCTATACACTGGAAACACCAAATGTGAGGATCCACCTGGGCTGGCGGTAAGGGGGGTGAGATAAAGGCATCTCCCTTCGGCGAAGGCACCAAACCTCTCCTGACCACAACAATACTGGAACCAGAGTCCATACTTACAGTGAAGGGCAGGATACCCGGTGGCGGTTAAGGGAACAATACTTAAGAAATTCCAGGACACAGGACGGCGTAGGGAAAACCCCGATGAAATTGAAGGACGACGAACTCCTCTGCGTCCTGGGAGTGAGCTGGCGACAATCGAAGCGGGTTGCTCGATTCTCGGCCCATACGTAAACAGAGAACCGGCGAGTAATTAACGGTTCGCTGCCGCGCCAACAATGGAGTTTGACTGAGAATCGGCCCACCAAGGGGGAAACCGACAAAAACTAAACATGTATAGTAGAGAGATGTTAACGCGGTCACTACTGCGAAGAGAATGGTTATAGTGTGCGAGACTTGTGGTGGAGGGCAAGGGGCCCCCCCTTGCCCCAATGGGGCCCCTTACTGAGGATAAGCGTTGCCCAGACCCACAGATTGAGGATTTTAATTTCGCAGTAGAAATATTCGCGCTACGCGAAGATATCCTAGTGTAAGGAGTACCGAAGAGTTTGTATTCTTCGGAACAATACCCGATTTCAGTAAAGCTCAGTTCATAGGACTACGTCAGGAGCTTCAGCTTACAGATTGGGAGGCAAAATTAAACAAAAGACCTGTAGATCAGATGTGGGAAATATTTCAAAATACACTCACTAAGATGATTCAAACTTGCATTCCTTTTAAGGACAGACGTCCCCCAAATCAGGCTCGCCCAAAGTGGCTCGACAAAGAAACTGAAAAAAGTATTGCTAAAAAGAGACAGGCTTATAAGAAATATAAGTACTCGGGTGCATCTAATGACTATGAAAGTTATGTATCAATTCAGAGAGATTTAAAAAAGACAATAAGAAAAAGAAAACGACAATACGAAATGAACATCGCTGATAAATCCAAAGAGAATCCCAAAGAATTCTATAGTTACATTAGAGATAAAAAGGTTGTTAGAAATCACATTAGTCCACTATTATCTGCTGACGGTCATCTTGAATATTCAAATGAAGGAATGTGTAATATCTTAAACAATTATTTTAGCTCGGTATTCGTAAACGAAACACCTTGAGGTGAATTCCAAACTGAAACCTGTGAAAAGTCTAGGGTAAACTTACTCACTACGGTAAATATAACAAAAGAAAAAATTAAAAGGTGTACAGACAAACTCAAAGTTAATAAAACACCAGGGCCTGACGGTTGGCATCCAAGAATCTTAAAGGAAATGAAAAATGAGATTGTTGTTCCATTAGAAATTATTTTCAAGAAATCCATCATATCCGGAGATGTCCCAAGAGAATGGAAGCTAGCTAACGTTACTCCCATATTCAAAAAAGGTGACAAAAAGAAACCAAATAACTATAGGCCAATAAGTTTGACTTCAATCGTAGGAAAAATAATGGAAACTATCATCAGAGATGCTATCGAACATCATTTAGAAAGTAACCGTTTGATAAATGATAGCCAGCATGGTTTCAGACGGAAACGTTCTTGCGTGACTAACTTATTCGAATTCTACAACACAGTTATCTCCAATTATGACAAAAGAAACAATATAGATTTAGTATATCTAGACTTTGCAAAAGCTTTTGATACCGTCCAACACGAAAGACTACTTACTAAATTAGCTTTGCATGGAATAAGTGGTAGCCTATTAGGTTGGACTAGTAATTGGTTGAATGGTCGAAAACAGAGAGTTGTTTTAAATGGAGAAACTTCTGGATGGAAAAGTGTTGCAAGTGGAGTTCCTCAGGGTTCCGTTCTTGGGCCACTTCTATTCATAGTATATATAAATGATATAGACCATGGACTAAAATCTACTGTTTCCAAATTTGCTGATGATACAAAACTGTGCGGAGTGGCAAATGATCACTCAAACCAATTAGATATTCAAGAAGATTTAGATCAATTACAGCAATGGTCTGAAAAGTGGCTAATGAAATTTAACACAAGTAAATGCAAGGTAATGCACATAGGTAAAAATAACAGTAAGTACGATTACAAGTTATTTGGAAATTTGTTAATAAAAGTGGAGTGAAAAAGATCTCGGCGTAATTATCAGTAACGACCTCAAATCATCCAAGCAGTGTATTTCAGCCTCTGAGAAAGCAAATAAGATTCTAGGACTGATTGCGCGATCTTTTGATTTCAAAAGTCCATCACTCATTAACAAGCTATATAAATCGTTAGTTCGTCCACATTTGGAATATGCTGTTTCCGTATGGTCACCGAATCTCATTAAAGACATTGACAGACTGGAAAAAGTACAACGGCGAGCCACAAAACTGATTTCAAATATCAAAAATAAATCATACGAAAATCGACTAAAACATATGAAGCTGTTTTCCCTAAAAGAGCGTAGACTCAGAGGTGACTTGATACAGGTCTTTAAGATTCTAAAGGGAATTGACAACATCAAAAGTGACAAAATTTTTACATTGAATGAGAATCAGACAAGAAACAATGGTCTCAAACTGTCCGGAAATAGATTCAATTTGGAAGTGGGTAGAAACAACTTTGCCAACCGTGTAGTTAATTAATGGAATAAACTTCCTGCACAGGTAGTGCAATGTAGTTCAGTTCAAAGCTTTAAGAATCATTTAGATAAATACCTAAGATGCTGTAATGATTATAATTTATCTTATATTATTTGTTTTTGTTTTGTTATCATTTGTCTGTCTGATTTTTATTTATTATTAGTTATATGTCAATTCATTATTATTTACTATTTACCTGTTTGTTTATTATTTAACTATACCTATGCATTTATTTATGTGTTTTATTTGTTATTTACATTATCATAGTTTTTATTTATTATTTTATTATTATGATTTTTTTTTTTCGTATCCGACCTAGATATGGATCAAAAGGTCTCCTGTCGGCATGCTCCGCCTTTGTAATCCTTTGTAAAGAGGAAGACGGGCAGGGTATTTCAGGGAGTTGCTAAATTTGGAGGAGGATAGGGAGGGAAAGGTAGTTGTAGTGGGAAATGCCAAGAAAATGACAATGATGAGTGAGGACAATGGAGAAAGAAGATGGGGAGAGCAGGTAAGGAACCTGGGTTGGATGGATGTCATGCAGAACGTAAAAAAAAAAAAAAAAAAGAAAAAAAAAAAAAAATGGAGGCTGGTGAGGTTATTTAATGTTTGTTTAATTGAGGGTAAAGTGCCAGAGGACTGGAGGAATGCCTGTACAGTTCCACTTTACAAGGGAAAAGGGGACAAGTGTGAGTGTTGTAGTTTCAGAGAAATCAGTTTGTTAAGTGTAGTTGGGAAGGCTTATGTGAGGGCATTGATCAAGAGGATTATGAGAGGAACAAGGGAGCAATTGGTGAAGAACATGGGTGTTTAGGACAGGTAGGGGTTGCATGGATTAGATTTTAGTGGTAAGATATGAGAAAGTTTTAGGAAAAGGTTAGGATGATTTTTGGGCCTTTACGGATTAGGAAAAGGTTTATGACATGGTAGACAGGAAGGCACTGTGGGAGGTACTGCAGATATATGGGATAGGAGGAAAGCTTTTAAGAGCAGTCAAGAGTTTTTACGAGAGTAGTAGAGATTGTGTTAGAAATCGAGAGAGCAAGTGGTTTGAAGTAAAGGTGCAACTTCACCAGAGATGTGTTATGTTGCCTTGGCTATTCAAGTTATACATGGATGGAGTGGTGAGAGAGGTAAATGCAAGGGTGATGGGTCAATGACTAGAGATGGTTAAAGACATACATATACCAAAGGCTCTTTCCCCCCCTTACATGGGAGGTAGCCAAAAAAAAAGGCATAGAAACCACTCCCACCCATTCCATCCCCTACCTACTCCACTCCCCTATGGTTAAAGAAAATTAAGAAAAGTGGGAGATTAGCCAGTTGTCATTTGCTGATAACACTGCTTGTGGCAGGATCAGAGAAGGGATTATGGAAACTGTAATAGAGGATTTTAAAGAAGGTAAAGAAGAAAATTATAAGAACAGAATAATGGCTTATGCAGATGATATAGCTGAATGGAGCACAGATAGGGAAGAGATCAAAGAAGACATAAAAAGGTGGAATGAGTGCTTTATAAGGAAAGGCATGAAAATGAATGTAGAAAAGACAGAGATACTGACCGTTAGCAGAAGAGAGGAACACGAGTTTAGCATCACCATAGGAAATAAGATGGTAAAAAATACAAACATCTTCAAATATCTTGGAAGTGTAGTCACTAAGGAGGGTGGAAATAAGATATATTTCAGAAAGAATAAATAAATTTAGTGCAAATGTTAGAGCTCTCTGGCCAATAATAAAAGAAAAACATGTACCTTTAGAAGTGAAAAGGATTATTTTCAATACTGTCTTGTCTCCTACCCTAACATACGGCTCAGAAAGTTGGGTAATGACAAAAGTAGACATAAGCAGGATTCAGGCAGCAGAAATGAGACCATTAAGAGCCATAGTTGGAAAGACGAGGAGAGATAAATTAAAAAATGAAGACATAAGGAAAAGCATTGGCATCTGTTCCATGTTAAGCAAAATAGATGCTGCCCAGTTAAGATGGTTAGGACATTTAGAAAGAATGGATGGAGAAAGAATTGCAAGGGAATGCTGGGAGTGGATGCCGGATGGAAGAAGGTCAAGAGGAAGAACGAGAAAGAGATGGAAAGAAAATGTTGAAGAAGCCCTCAGCAGACATGACTTGCCCAACATCGAAACTCTGAGGGAGGAAGGGGCCTTCCATGATAGAGCCAGATGGAGGAACATGCTGGGACCACTGACAGGCATAACGCCTACTACTGGGAGCTGAAGTAAGAAGTAAGAAGTAAGTGACAGTTTGGGAAGGTGTGTGAAAGGAAAGTTGAAGATGTGGGTAAAAGGTGATGAGATATACAAGGGGAGAGAATGGCAGCAGTGGAAATGAATATTAAGGGAGACTGGAGGAAGTGGATAGTTTTAGATACTTGGGTGCGAATGTGGCGGGAAAGGGATAAGTGGAGGTGGAGGTAGAATGTTGAGAGAAGCAAGTAAATGCCTTGGGGGATTAAAAAGTGTAACAAGCGCGACACTTGGGAATGGATACTAAGAGGAGATATGGAGTGATTGTGTCAACAGCAATGTATGGGGCAGAAACATGGAACATAGGAGAGGAATTTAAATGCGTTTGAGATGAGGTGCCTGAGAAGTATGATGGGGTTTACTAGGCTGGAAAGTGTGAGAAACGAGGTGAGGAGAATGGGGATGGAAAGGGAGTTGGGAGATAGAGTTGATGAGTATTGGGATGGTTTGGACACATGGAAAGAATGAGTGAAGATTAGTAAAAGAGGTGTAGAAGGAATGGACCACAGATGAGATGGATGGATGGTTTAGAGGGGAATGTCTGGAGTAAGGACAGGAGAGGACAGAAGAAAGGGGTGAATGGTTGTGATGCAAGAGGGGGAATGGGTGGGGGATAAGGGAGTACATACATATACCAAGACTTTTTCCCCCTTACAAGGGGGGTAGCCAAAAAGGAAAAGGCATAAAATCATTTCCACCCATTCCATCCCTGAATACACTCCACTCCCACTCTTATCTTAGCACCTGGATGACGGGTCATCCCTGCACCTTGTCCACTGCCCTGGGTCAGAAACAGTGTCGCAAGACACAGCACATCCACAGCAAGGCCGCTTCATTAAATCGGCAACCCCCCCATTGCATAAAAGGAGAAGACGGGGAGAAATCCCTTCAGGCTGCGTCAAATTTTGCTCACACATACTACCTCACCCCCCATTCCACCTCATGCAATCACATCATCATCCATATACAACTATTCTCCATTCACCCGTCTTCTGTCCTCTCCCATCCTTCCTCAACAGACATTCCCCTCTTCCCCAAAGCCCCCTTCACCCCATCCATCCACCTCATCCTAGGACGTCCCCTCATGTTCACTCCCTCCACATCTGCCTTCCATACCTCTTTTACTAGTCTTTCTTCACTCATTCTTTCCATGTGTCCAAACCATCCTAATATTCTTTCATCAACCCTATCTCCCAACCCCCTTTCCACCCCTGCTCTCCTCACCTCATTTCTCACTTCATCTAGCCTAGTAACCCCCATCATACTTCTCAGACACCTCATCTCACATTCAAACTCCTCTCTTATGTTCCATGTTTCTGCCCCATACAGTGCTGTTGGCACAATCACTCCCTCATACAGTCTCCTCTTAGCATCCATTCCCAAATGTCTATTCCTCATTACACTCTTTAATCCACTGAGGCTTTTACTCGCTTCTCTCAATCTACATTCTACCTCCACCTTTTCACCCAAGTATCTAAAACTATCCACTTCCTCCAGTCGTTCTCCCTTAATGCTCACTTCCAGTCGACTGCCACTTTCACCCCTTGTACATCTCATCACCTTACTTTTACCCATTTATCTTTAGCTTTCTTCTATCACATACTCTCCCAAACTGTCACTAACTTCCTCAATCCCTCCTCCAATCCTGCCACAAATGCAGTGTCATCCGCAAACAACAGCTGGCTCACCTCCCACTTTTCTCCATTTTCTTTAACCATCTCCAATCCCTGATCCACTACCCCCATCCATGTATAAGTTGAACAGCCAGGGCGACATAACGCATCCTTAACGAAGTCCCACCTTTACCTCGAACCACTCACTCTCTCCATTTCTAATCCTAACACAAGCTCTACTACTCTCATAAAAACTCTTGACAGCTCCTAGAAGCTTTCCTCCTATCCCGTATATCTGCAAAACGTCCCACAGTGCCTTTCTGTCTACCCTATCATAAGCCTTTTCCAGGAGCCAATAGGGGGGAGGGTGGATGGGAGTGGAGTATGTTGGGATGGAATTGGTGGTAGTGGACTTTGCCTACCTCCCTTGTAAGGGGGAAAGAGCCTGTATGTAGCCTTGCATTGAATTTAATGTTCAATGGGAAGAACACAATTTGCTTTCTTTCCTAAATATTCTGATTACCTGGCTAATTTAAGAGAGACAGTGGAAAAGTTTTAACATCTTTCCGATGAAATGCCTGAGAAGTATGGTAGAGGTTACAAGGTTGGATAGTGATAAATATCATGAAGAGGCTGGGGTGGAAAAGATGGCATATAGGGCTAATGCAAGTAGTGGGATGGTTTGCACACATGGAACGAACAAGTGGTGAAAGATTAGTAATGATGTGAATGGCAAAGATGGAGAGAACTTGAGGGGACAACCAAGTATAAGATGGATGGGTGTAGTGAAAGGGGTGTTGAGCAAGGGATACGGATGAGTGGAGAATGGCGGTGTATAAATATACAGATTCAAGAAAGGGAGGGGGTAGGGAGTGGTTATATGCGAATATTTTCAAGCAGCCCAAAGGAATTTCTTCCTATCTCCTTTTTCTGCACAAGGGGACAGATGGGAGTGGTTGATTGAGCCTTGCTGTCCTGCTGCATTGTTTCTGACCCAGGGCAGCGAGTGGAATACAAAATGAAAGGGTGATGGATAGGAGTGGGTATGAAACTTTTGACTTGGCTACTTCCCTGGTAAGGAGAAAAAGCCCTGTGTATGGATTGATATACATGGCCAAAATAGTTTCAAAACCCTCCAGACTTAACTGGTTTTCAACTGGTCATCACCCTTGAAACTAACTTCTGGATTAAGTTATTCCTGCCTCATCACACTGCTTGGGCTAAAGGCAACAGTAAGAATACTTCCACCACTTCTTTACATTATGCTTTATATATTTCCCAACAGCCTTTTTCTCCCCTACAAGGGAGGGTTACCCAAGGCATAAATCCACACCCACCCATTTCATCCCTGCATACTCCACTCCTATTCACCATCCCTCCCTCCCTCTTTCTTTGGCTCCTCCTGGATGACAGGTCATCCCTGCACCTCACCCACTGCCTTGGGTCAAAAGGAATGTAGCAATACACAGCATGACCCCAGGAAAAATAAATAATGTGTCTTAATTATGTCAAAGGACCGTGCATGACATCACAAAAGCTGTGTTAGTCTTCATAATAATGCATGATTTGTTGTTGTTGTCGTTCCCTAGACTGTCTGTCCGAGCAGTCCCGTCTCCCCAAGGAAGGCCACAGCCGAAACTGGGTTTTCCCACAAATCCTTTATAGAGTGTATGTTGTGTTGTTTGCGTGCATGATTGTGTATAATGCAGTCTTCCATTATGTGTTGTATGGTATGGGGTGAAGTGTTACATCCTGGGCAGCTGTTCACAACACGGTCGTCCAGCCTCTTCTGGTAGCTTAGAAGTGCTGGGTGGTGACCGCATCGCAGTCTGGCCAAGTGGACTCTGTCCTTTCGTGGGAGAGAGGATTCAGAAGGGTGGATATCAGGGGGTCTGGCATGCAGCAGTGTGTTGTCTTTCAGTGTGTTAATGGAGCGGTGAGTGATATGATTATGAATATGTTTCCGGAGGCTGGTATTTGGTGGTTGTGGAGGAAGAGAAGAGAGTATCTGTGCGTAATAAAGGTCTTTGGGTGTAGTTTTAATGTTTCTTGGTGTGTGTGGGTGTTCTGCTATGTAGTGTAGCGGGTGTGATGTGTTTGTGGTGGCTGCAGCAAGTGTTTGTGTGCCTCTCATGTCGAGGTGGTCCTTGACTTTGAGTACTTTTGTTTCATGGTGTAAATGGTCTGTAGGTGTTGTATTTGTGCAGCCTGTAATTGTTTTTAGGGCTTTGTTTTGTATGATTTGAAGGGTGTTGTGGTGTGTCTCACTGAGATTAGGAGCCCATGCAGGACTCGCATAATTCATCACTGAGCGTATGCATTGTTTGTATATTGTTATATTAGTTTCTTTGTTTTGTCCAAATGTTGTTCCAGTGATTGACTTAAGTGCGTTAAGTCTAGGTGTGCATTTGTTTTTTATGTTTGTGAGGTGTTGTTTGAAAGACATGGATGTATCGTATGTTACACCAAGAATTTTCGGTGTGTTTGTGTGTGGTATTAGTGTTGTTGATGTAGAGATGAGGTATGTATTTGTGTTCTTTTGTCCGGTCCTGGAGCTGCAACGTCTACGTCATGGGACCACCCCCCAACCCCAAGAGTTGGGGGCCAATCAGCAGCAACCACCCCTGGCCATCAGCTCTACGCAGATGGCACCGATCCCCAAGGAGGAGCTACGCCTACCTGGGGGAGTACCACAATAATAATGCATGATGTCATGTTAGCTGTACATGACATCACGTGAATAGTGAACGACATAATGACAATTATGCATGTCATTGAGCCATGTAGCAATACACAGCAAGACCCTGGGAAAAATAAAACATAATATCATGTGTCATTTTTTAATGTATAGTTCACATTTTTAATATATTCAAGAGCCATCTGTCAGATCAGCACACAAGTACATGGAAACAATTCTAGACATTTGCAGATCAATTCAATACAGGGTGATAGAAGTAAGGAGGAGAGAAGAAAAAAAAAAAAAAAAAAAAAAAACAAAATACATACATACATACATACATATACCAAGGCTTTTTCCCCCTTCCAAGGGAGGTAGCCAAAAAGGGAAAGGCATAAAAACACTCCCACCCATTTCATCCCTAAATACACTCCACACCCCAACCACCCTTCCTCTCATCTGAGCACCTCCTGGATGACGGGTCATCCCTGCACCCCGCCCACCGCCCTGGGTCAGAAGCAGTGTCGCAGGACACAGCACATCCACAGCAAGGCCGCTTCATTTAATCGGCGACCCCCCCTCTCCGTCCCCCCTTGCATATAAGGAGAGGACGGGGAGAAATCCCTTCGGGCTGCGTCAAAGCTCACTCACACACACTACCCCACCCCCACCCCACCCCGCCCATTTCTCCCCATGCAGTCACAACATCATCCATATACAACCTCACCTCTGTCTTCCGTCCTCTCCCTTCCTTCCTCAACAGACATTCCCCTCTTCCCCAAAGCCCCCTTCACCCCATCCATCCACCTCATCCTAGGACGTCCCCTCATGTTCACTCCCTCCACATCTGCCTTCCATACCTCTTTTACTAGTCTTTCTTCACTCATTCTTTCCATGTGTCCAAACCATCCTAATATTCTTTCATCAACCCTCTCTCCCAAATCCTTTTTCACCCCTGTTCTCCTCCTCACCTCCTCATTTCTCACTTTATCTAGCCTAGTAACCCCTACCATACTTCTCAGACACCTCATCTCAAACACATTCAAACTCCTTCTCTCTTCTTCTCTTATGTTCCACGTTTCTGCCCCATACAGTGCTGTTGGCACAATCACTCCTTCATACAGTCTCCTCTTCGCATCCATTCCCAAATGTCTATTTCTCATTACACTCTTTAAACCACCAAGGCATTTACTCGCTTCTCTCAATCTACATTCTACCTCCACCTTCACTCCACCTTTTCCTGCTACACTTGCACCCAAGTATCTAAAACTATCCACTTCCTCCAGTCGCTCTCCCTTAATGTTCACTTCCAGTCTACTGCCACTTTCACCCCTTGTACATCTCATCACCTTACTTTTACCCACATTTATCTTTAGCTTTCTTCTATCACATACTCTCCCAAACTCTGCCACCAGCTTCCTCAATCCCTCCTCTGACCCTGCCACAAGCGCAGTGTCGTCCGCAAACAACAGCTGGCTCACCTCCCACTTTTCTCCATTTTCTTTAACCCTCTCCAATCCCTGACTCACTACCCTAGCATTCACCTCTCGCACCACCCCATCCATGTATAAGTTGAACAGCCAGGGCGACATAACGCATCCTTGACGAAGTCCCACCTTTACTTCAAACCACTCACTCTCTCCATTTTCAATCCTAACACATGCTCTACTACTCACATAAAAACTCTTGACAGCTCCCAAAAGCTTTCCTCCTATCCCATAAATCTGCATAACCTCCCACAGTGCCTTTCTGTCTACCCTATCATAAGCCTTTTCCAGATCCATAAAAGCCCAAAAAACATCCTTCCCCTTTCCTATAGCTTTCTCACATATCTGTCTTACCACAAAGATCTGATCTACACAACCTCTACCCGTCCTAAATCCACACTGTTCCTCACCAATTACTCCTTCTGTTCCTCTCCTAATCCTCTCAATTAAGATTCTCCCATAAGCCTTCCCTACTACACTCAACAGGCTAATCCCTCTGAAATTACTACATTCACACTTGTCCCCTTTTCCCTTGTAAAGGGAAAAAAAAAAAAATACAATAATAATAATCCAACAACTTGTGTTTTTCTTTCATATTGCTCTTTCGGCATTATCGCATTTATCACATGGTACATACATACATACATATACCAAGGCATTTTCCCCCTTCCAAGGGAGGTAGCCAAAAAGGGAAAGGCATAAAAACACTCCCACCCATTTCATCCCCAAATACACTCCACACCCCTCCCACCCTTCCTCTCATCTGAGCACCTCCTGGATGACGGGTCATCCCTGCACCCCGCCCACCGCCCTGGGTCAGAAGCAGTGTCGCAAGACACAGCACATCCACAGCAAGGCCGCTTCATTTAATCGGCGACCCCCCCTCTCCGTCCCCCTTTGCATATAAGGAGAGGACGGGGAGAAATCCCTTCGGGCTGCGTCAAAATTTACTCACACATACTACCCCACCCTCATGCAGTCACAACATCATCCATATACAAACATTCTCCACTCACCTCTGTCTTCCGTCCTCTCCCTTCCTTCCTCAACAGACATTCCCCTCTTCCCCAAAGCCCCCTTCACCCCATCCATCCACCTCATCCTAGGACGTCCCCTCATGTTCACTCCCTCCACATCTGCCTTCCATACCTCTTTTACTAGTCTTTCTTCACTCATTCTTTCCATGTGTCCAAACCATCCTAATATTCTTTCATCAACCCTCTCTCCCAAATCCTTTTTCACCCCTGTTCTCCTCCTCACCTCCTCATTTCTCACTTTATCTAGCCTAGTAACCCCCGCCATACTTCTCAGACACCTCATCTCAAACACATTCAAACTCATTCTCTCTTCTTCTCTTATGTTCCACGTTTCTGCCCCATACAGTGCTGTTGGCACAATCACTCCTTCATACAGTCTCCTCTTCGCATCCATTCCCAAATGTCTATTTCTCATTACACTCTTTAAACCACCAAGGTATTTACTCGCTTCTCTCAATCTACATTCTACCTCCACCTTCACTCCACCTTTTCCTGCTACACTTGCACCCAAGTATCTAAAACTATCCACTTCCTCCAGTCGCTCTCCCTTAATGTTCACTTCCAGTCTACTGCCACTTTCACCCCTTGTACATCTCATCACCTTACTTTTACCCACATTTATCTTTAGCTTTCTTCTATCACATACTCTCCCAAACTCTGCCACCAGCTTCCTCAATCCCTCCTCTGACCCTGCCACAAGCGCAGTGTCGTCCGCAAACAACAGCTGGCTCACCTCCCACTTTTCTCCATTTTCTTTAACCCTCTCCAATCCCTGACTCACTACCCTAGCATTCACCTCTCGCACCACCCCATCCATGTATAAGTTGAACAGCCAGGGCGACATAACGCATCCTTGACGAAGTCCCACCTTTACTTCAAACCACTCACTCTCTCCATTTCCAATCCTAACACATGCTCTACTACTCACATAAAAACTCTTGACAGCTCCCAAAAGCTTTCCTCCTATCCCATAAATCTGCATAACCTCCCACAGTGCCTTTCTGTCTACCCTATCATAAGCCTTTTCCAGATCCATAAAAGCCCAAAAAACATCCTTCCCCTTTCCTATAGCTTTCTCACATATGTCTTACCACAAAGATCTGATCTACACAACCTCTACCCGTCCTAAAACCACACTGTTCCTCACCAATTACTCCTTCTGTTCCTCTCCTAATCCTCTCAATTAAGATTCTCCCATAAGCCTTCCCTACTACACTCAACAAGCTAATCCCTCTGAAATTACTACATTCACACTTGTCCCCTTTTCCCTTGTAAAGAGGAACTATACAGGCACTACTCCAGTCCTCCGGTACTCTACCCTCTCTCCAGCAAACATTAAATAATCTCGCCAACCAGTCCACCATCACTGAACCTCCCTTTTTCAGACATTCTGTATGACATCCATCCAGACCAGGTGCCTTACCTGCTTTCATCATCTTTACAACTGCCTTCACCTCATCCTTCCTTATTTCTCCTCCATTCTCCTCACTCATCACTCTCATTTTCTTCGTATTTCCCACTGCAGCTATCTTTCCTTCCCTATCTTCCTTCACATTCAGCAACTCCCTAAAATATTCTGCCCATCTTCCCCTCACTGCCATCTCTTCCATTATCAACTCTCCATCTGTACCTTTTACCTTTTCTTCCCTACTTGATTCGCCTCCTCTTCCTCTTTTATGGTAAGATCCATAATTGCATTAACGATGTCATTATTATTCTTCTTAAGTGCTTTAACAGCCTTTGCCCTTGTGACATTGGCCTGGGAAACCACAAGTTCAATATCCTTCTCCTCCAATCCAGTCTCGTCCACCTCTTCATCCTCTTCTTCCTCATCTTCTGGTATAGCAGCTGGTACCTGAAAGGCAAAGCACTTTGTGTGAACAAATTTCATAAACTATATCAATTAAAGCCCTTAACGAGTCATGGAAAACTGATCCTTTGTACCAAGACCAATTCTAGTATAATGAATATCTTAAAAAATTAATTATTGACTAGTAGCACTGGCGGTCTCTGAGCTTTCTCATGCATTGCTGTAATGTACACCAAAGCCTGAGACCTGGTTCACAGATTGTATAAATCCACCTCCAGATGGAGTTCAGGGTGTTGATTTTGAAGATAGCAGCAGGAGGGGATTCTCTTACAACCTTGCAGGCACTCATTGGTTCCACATTACATGACCTATGCCCTCCCTTTCACATGTACAAATTAATTTTTTTTAAGTTCCCAAAATTATTTGGAAAATAGAAATCCAAGTCAATCAATGAAGTCTTCTGTAATACATGAAGACAGTTTTCCAATTATTTCTCAGACAGGCAGGAGATATTTCATCACGTGTTCAGCAAATTGTGTGAACCCATCTCCATATCATCACATGACCATTTAAAATCTTCCATGCACACAAACTTACTGTAGTGTGAGCACTGGTATCGGCAGCTGGGTTGGCTGCAGTTTCCTTGAATTTCTCTGCAGCAGCCATCTGTGCTTGTTGGCTCAAATCTTCAATCTGCAAAGATTTGGTAATCAGTAATTAACCCTGTGTCTGGGGTCCTAAATTACACCTTTCTAAATGGATGCAATCATTACACACTAACAGAGCCTGGCAAAATGGATGCAATCATTACACACTAACAGAGCCTGGCAATCTATATTTCCACTTCAAATATATTAAACACAACTTCACACCCCTTTTGGGATATCTTAAA
Organism: Oratosquilla oratoria; assembly: GCF_046742065.1. Classification (NCBI taxonomy): domain Eukaryota; kingdom Metazoa; phylum Arthropoda; class Malacostraca; order Stomatopoda; family Squillidae; genus Oratosquilla; species Oratosquilla oratoria. Next base: position 935,328 of record NW_027467725.1, read on the forward strand.
TTCTTCACAAGCAATTCCATAAAAATTGAGGGGCCTACTCACCTTTGCTTCACCAAATACAATATATGTATCTGAGGCTGGATTCTTGAAAACATCAGGTTTGTTGATAACGAACAATATATTCTTACTCTTGCGAATAGTAACTCTGTTAACTCCTGGGATAGGTTTCAATCCTTAATTTGGACATGAGCTTGTTTGCCTTCTTTTCAGACCGGCTCTGCTTGGTAGTTTTTGCTGCAGACTCTGTGATGGCAGGTGCTGTGGTGCCACTTGTGCCTTGTTCCAACTCTGGCAGAGATTCCTGTCAAGTAAACCAGACTGATACTAAAAGCTGTATGTTAATATACATAAAACAAATTTAAACATATTGCCATTCTAGGGTGGTTCTTATGAACTGTTTATGTCATCATCAACTAGGGGCATACGCCAGGGAGCATGCTGCTCCAGTCACACACTAGCACCAATACCCAGTCCCTCCAAGGATGCTCCCATCCAGACACCGTTCCCACTCCAAACAACTCTCAACAAGTGCAATCAACTTGCCCCGGCCATGAGAAGCATGGAAGGGGTTACATGGTTGGACAGTGAGTACACCAAGAATTTTCGGTGTGTTTGTGTGTGGTATTAGAGTGTTGTTGATGTAGAGATGAGGTATGTATTTGTGTTCTTTTGTCCGGTCCTGGAGCTGCAACGTCTTCGTCGTGGGACCACCCCCCCAACCCCAAGAGTTGGGGGCCAATCAGCAGCAACCACCCCTGGCCATCAGCTCTATGCAGATGGCACCGATCCCCAAGGAGGAGCTACGCCTACCTGGGGGAGTACCACAATAATAATGCATGATGTCATGTTAGCTGTACATGACATCACGTGAATAGTGAACGACGTAATGACAATTGTGCATGTCATTGAGCCATGTAGCAATACACAGCAAGACCCTGGGAAAAATAAAACATAATATGTGTCATTTTTTAATGTATAGTTCACATTTTTAATATATTCAAGAGCCATCTGTCAGATCAGCACACAAGTACATGGAAACAATTCTAGACATTTGCAGATCAATTCAATACAGGGTGATAGAAGTAAGAAGGAGGAGAGAGAAAAAAAAAAAAAAAAAATACAATAATAATCCAACAACTTGTGTTTTTCTTTCATATTGCTCTTTCGGCATTATCGCATTTATCACATGGTAAGATCCATAATTGCATTAACGATGTCATTATTATTCTTCTTAAGTGCTTTAACAGCCTTTGCCCTTGTGACATTGGCCTGGGAAACCACAAGTTCAATATCCTTCTCCTCCAATCCAGTCTCGTCCACCTCTTCATCCTCTTCTTCCTCATCTTCTGGTATAGCAGCTGGTACCTGAAAGGCAAAGCACTTTGTGTGAACAAATTTCATAAACTATATCAATTAAAGCCCTTAACGAGTCATGGAAAACTGATCCTTTGTACCAAGACCAATTCTAGTATAATGAATATCTTAAAAAATTAATTATTGTCTAGTAGCACTGGCGGTCTCAGCTTTCTCATGCATTGCTGTAATGTACACCAAAGCCTGAGACCTGGTTCACAGATTGTATAAATCCACCTCCAGATGGAGTTCAGGGTGTTGATTTTGAAGATAGCAGCAAGAGGGGATTCTCTTACAACCTTGCAGGCACTCATTGGTTCCACATTACATGACCTATGCCCTCCCTTTCACATGTACAAATTAATTTTTTTTAAGTTCCCAAAATTATTTGGAAAATAGAAATCCAAGTCAATCAATGAAGTCTTCTGTAATACATGAAGACAGTTTTCCAATTATTTCTCAGACAGGCAGGAGATATTTCATCACGTGTTCAGCAAATTGTGTGAACCCATCTCCATATCATCACATGACCATTTAAAATCTTCCATGCACACAAACTTACTGTAGTGTGAGCACTGGTATCGGCAGCTGGGTTGGCTGCAGTTTCCTTGAATTTCTCTGCAGCAGCCATCTGTGCTTGTTGGCTCAAATCTTCAATCTGCAAAGATTTGGTAATCAGTAATTAACCCTGTGTCTGGGGTCCTAAATTACACCTTTCTAAATGGATGCAATCATTACACACTAACAGAGCCTGGCAAAATGGATGCAATCATTACACACTAACAGAGCCTGGCAATCTATATTTCCACTTCAAATATATTAAACACAACTTCACACCCCTTTTGGGATATCTTAAATTCTTCACAAGCAATTCCATAAAAATTGAGGGGCCTACTCACCTTTGCTTCACCAAATACAATATATGTATCTGAGGCTGGATTCTTGAAAACATCAGGTTTGTTGATAACGAACAATATATTCTTACTCTTGCGAATAGTAACTCTGTTAACTCCTGGGATAGGTTTCAATCCTTAATTTGGACATGAGCTTGTTTGCCTTCTTTTCAGACCGGCTCTGCTTGGTAGTTTTTGCTGCAGACTCTGTGATGGCAGGTGCTGTGGTGCCACTTGTGCCTTGTTCCAACTCTGGCAGAGATTCCTGTCAAGTAAACCAGACTGATACTAAAAGCTGTATGTTAATATACATAAAACAAATTTAAACATATTGCCATTCTAGGGTGGTTCTTATGAACTGTTTATGTCATCATCAACTAGGGGCATACGCCAGGGAGCATGCTGCTCCAGTCACACACTAGCACCAGTACCCAGTCCCTCCAAGGATGCTCCCATCCAGACACCGTTCCCACTCCAAACAACTCTCAACAAGTGCAATCAACTTGCCCCGGCCATGAGAAGCATGGAAGGGGTTACATGGTTGGACAGTGAGTACACCAAGAATTTTCGGTGTGTTTGTGTGTGGTATTAGAGTGTTGTTGATGTAGAGATGAGGTATGTATTTGTGTTCTTTTGTCCGGTCCTGGAGCTGCAACGTCTACGTCGTGGGACCACCCCCCCAACCCCAAGAGTTGGGGGCCAATCAGCAGCAACCACCCCTGGCCATCAGCTCTATGCAGATGGCACCGATCCCCAAGGAGGAGCTACGCCTACCTGGGGGAGTACCACAATAATAATGCATGATGTCATGTTAGCTGTACATGACATCACGTGAATAGTGAACGACGTAATGACAATTGTGCATGTCATTGAGCCATGTAGCAATACACAGCAAGACCCTGGGAAAAATAAAACATAATATTATGTGTCATTTTTTAATGTATAGTTCACATTTTTAATATATTCAAGAGCCATCTGTCAGATCAGCACACAAGTACATGGAAACAATTCTAGACATTTGCAGATCAATTCAATACAGGGTGATAGAAGTAAGAAGGAGGAGAGAGAAAAAAAAAAAAAAAAAAAATACAATAATAATCCAACAACTTGTGTTTTTCTTTCATATTGCTCTTTCGGCATTATCGCATTTATCACATGGTAAGATCCATAATTGCATTAACGATGTCATTATTATTCTTCTTAAGTGCTTTAACAGCCTTTGCCCTTGTGACATTGGCCTGGGAAACCACAAGTTCAATATCCTTCTCCTCCAATCCAGTCTCGTCCACCTCTTCATCCTCTTCTTCCTCATCTTCTGGTATAGCAGCTGGTACCTGAAAGGCAAAGCACTTTGTGTGAACAAATTTCATAAACTATATCAATTAAAGCCCTTAACGAGTCATGGAAAACTGATCCTTTGTACCAAGACCAATTCTAGTATAATGAATATCTTAAAAAATTAATTATTGTCTAGTAGCACTGGCGGTCTCAGCTTTCTCATGCATTGCTGTAATGTACACCAAAGCCTGAGACCTGGTTCACAGATTGTATAAATCCACCTCCAGATGGAGTTCAGGGTGTTGATTTTGAAGATAGCAGCAGGAGGGGATTCTCTTACAACCTTGCAGGCACTCATTGGTTCCACATTACATGACCTATGCCCTCCCTTTCACATGTACAAATTAATTTTTTTTAAGTTCCCAAAATTATTTGGAAAATAGAAATCCAAGTCAATCAATGAAGTCTTCTGTAATACATGAAGACAGTTTTCCAATTATTTCTCAGACAGGCAGGAGATATTTCATCACGTGTTCAGCAAATTGTGTGAACCCATCTCCATATCATCACATGACCATTTAAAATCTTCCATGCACACAAACTTACTGTAGTGTGAGCACTGGTATCGGCAGCTGGGTTGGCTGCAGTTTCCTTGAATTTCTCTGCAGCAGCCATCTGTGCTTGTTGGCTCAAATCTTCAATCTGCAAAGATTTGGTAATCAGTAATTAACCCTGTGTCTGGGGTCCTAAATTACACCTTTCTAAATGGATGCAATCATTACACACTAACAGAGCCTGGCAAAATGGATGCAATCATTACACACTAACAGAGCCTGGCAATCTATATTTCCACTTCAAATATATTAAACACAACTTCACACCCCTTTTGGGATATCTTAAATTCTTCACAAGCAATTCCATAAAAATTGAGGGGCCTACTCACCTTTGCTTCACCAAATACAATATATGTATCTGAGGCTGGATTCTTGAAAACATCAGGTTTGTTGATAACGAACAATATATTCTTACTCTTGCGAATAGTAACTCTGTTAACTCCTGGGATAGGTTTCAATCCTTAATTTGGACATGAGCTTGTTTGCCTTCTTTTCAGACCGGCTCTGCTTGGTAGTTTTTGCTGCAGACTCTGTGATGGCAGGTGCTGTGGTGCCACTTGTGCCTTGTTCCAACTCTGGCAGAGATTCCTGTCAAGTAAACCAGACTGATACTAAAAGCTGTATGTTAATATACATAAAACAAATTTAAACATATTGCCATTCTAGGGTGGTTCTTATGAACTGTTTATGTCATCATCAACTAGGGGCATACGCCAGGGAGCATGCTGCTCCAGTCACACACTAGCACCAATACCCAGTCCCTCCAAGGATGCTCCCATCCAGACACCATTCCCACTCCAAACAACTCTCAACAAGTGCAATCAACTTGCCCCAGCCATGAGAAGCATGGAAGGGGTTACATGGTTGGACAGTGAGTACACCAAGAATTTTCGGTGTGTTTGTGTGTGGTATTAGAGTGTTGTTGATGTAGAGATGAGGTATGTATTTGTGTTCTTTTGTCCGGTCCTGGAGCTGCAACGTCTACGTCGTGGGACCACCCCCCCAACCCCAAGAGTTGGGGGCCAATCAGCAGCAACCACCCCTGGCCATCAGCTCTATGCAGATGGCACCGATCCCCAAGGAGGAGCTACGCCTACCTGGGGGAGTACCACAATAATAATGCATGATGTCATGTTAGCTGTACATGACATCACGTGAATAGTGAACGACGTAATGACAATTGTGCATGTCATTGAGCCATGTAGCAATACACAGCAAGACCCTGGGAAAAATAAAACATAATATCATGTGTCATTTTTTAATGTATAGTTCACATTTTTAATATATTCAAGAGCCATCTGTCAGATCAGCACACAAGTACATGGAAACAATTCTAGACATTTGCAGATCAATTCAATACAGGGTGATAGAAGTAAGAAGGAGGAGAGAAAAAAAAAAAAAAAAAAAAAAAAAAAAAAAATACAATAATAATAATCCAACAACTTGTGTTTTTCTTTCATATTGCTCTTTCGGCATTATCGCATTTATCACATGGTAAGATCCATAATTGCATTAACGATGTCATTATTATTCTTCTTAAGTGCTTTAACAGCCTTTGCCCTTGTGACATTGGCCTGGGAAACCACAAGTTCAATATCCTTCTCCTCCAATCCAGTCTCGTCCACCTCTTCATCCTCTTCTTCCTCATCTTCTGGTATAGCAGCTGGTACCTGAAAGGCAAAGCACTTTGTGTGAACAAATTTCATAAACTATATCAATTAAAGCCCTTAACGAGTCATGGAAAACTGATCCTTTGTACCAAGACCAATTCTAGTATAATGAATATCTTAAAAAATTAATTATTGTCTAGTAGCACTGGCGGTCTCAGCTTTCTCATGCATTGCTGTAATGTACACCAAAGCCTGAGACCTGGTTCACAGATTGTATAAATCCACCTCCAGATGGAGTTCAGGGTGTTGATTTTGAAGATAGCAGCAGGAGGGGATTCTCTTACAACCTTGCAGGCACTCATTGGTTCCACATTACATGACCTATGCCCTCCCTTTCACATGTACAAATTAATTTTTTTTAAGTTCCCAAAATTATTTGGAAAATAGAAATCCAAGTCAATCAATGAAGTCTTCTGTAATACATGAAGACAGTTTTCCAATTATTTCTCAGACAGGCAGGAGATATTTCATCACGTGTTCAGCAAATTGTGTGAACCCATCTCCATATCATCACATGACCATTTAAAATCTTCCATGCACACAAACTTACTGTAGTGTGAGCACTGGTATCGGCAGCTGGGTTGGCTGCAGTTTCCTTGAATTTCTCTGCAGCAGCCATCTGTGCTTGTTGGCTCAAATCTTCAATCTGCAAAGATTTGGTAATCAGTAATTAACCCTGTGTCTGGGGTCCTAAATTACACCTTTCTAAATGGATGCAATCATTACACACTAACAGAGCCTGGCAAAATGGATGCAATCATTACACACTAACAGAGCCTGGCAATCTATATTTCCACTTCAAATATATTAAACACAACTTCACACCCCTTTTGGGATATCTTAAATTCTTCACAAGCAATTCCATAAAAATTGAGGGGCCTACTCACCTTTGCTTCACCAAATACAATATATGTATCTGAGGCTGGATTCTTGAAAACATCAGGTTTGTTGATAACGAACAATATATTCTTACTCTTGCGAATAGTAACTCTGTTAACTCCTGGGATAGGTTTCAAACCTAATTTGGACATGAGCTTGCGTGCCTTCTTTTCAGACCGGCTCTGCTTGGTAGTTTTTGCTGCAGACTCTGTGATGGCAGGTGCTGTGGTGCCACTTGTGCCTTGTTCCAACTCTGGCAGAGATTCCTGTCAAGTAAACCAGACTGATACTAAAAGCTGTATGTCAATATACATAAAACAAATTTAAACATATTGCCATTCTAGGGTGGTTCTTATGAACTGTTTATGTCATCATCAACTAGGGGCATACGCCAGGGAGCATGCTGCTCCAGTCACACACTAGCACCAATACCCAGTCCCTCCAAGGATGCTCCCATCCAGACACCGTTCCCACTCCAAACAACTCTCAACAAGTGCAATCAACTTGCCCCAGCCATGAGAAGCATGGAAGGGGTTACATGGTTGGACAGTGAGAAATGAGGAAGTGCAGAGAGGGAGCTGGTACACAGGGCTGAAAGATTAATTGGGATGGTTTGGGCACATGAAAAGAACAATTAAAAATTAGCGAAAGATAATAGAAAGGAGAGGTGGATGGTGTAAACTTTGGAGATAACCGAGGACAAGATTGATGGATGGACTTTGAGCTAGGAAGGGAAAAGACCGGAAATTCAGGAGAGGGGAGAATGTATATAGATATTTTGATGTGGTCCGTAGGGACTCCTCCCCATCTTCTCTATTTTCCACATGTGGGGATGGGGATCACCATGTAAGTGAAGCAGTCCTGCTGTGCATGTCTTGCTACATTGCTTCTGATCTGGGCAATGAGCAGGACACAGGTCCCTTCAGCCACAAGGAACTTTGACAAAACTGAAACAAGGGTGGTGGATTGGAGTTGATGCATGTCTTTGACTCGGCTACATACATTATTAGGAGGAGGATGATAACACTTCCTTGACTGGCTGAGAAGTCTGATCTCCCCAAGGAATGCCATAGGAACATGATTTTCCCATACGTCCCTTATAGTATGTGTTGTTGGTGTGCATACATGTGTACAATGCAGTCTTCCAAAATGTGTTGAACATTATGGAATGAAGTGTTACACCCTGGCCTGATATCTGAAATGAATTCTTCCACCTACATCTAGTAATTTAGAGGAGCTGGTTGGTGGCCGCACCAGATAGAGATATGATAATGGAAGACACAGGAGTAAGTGTTTTAGGGAGTTGCTAAATCTGAAGGAAGATATAGGGAGGGAAAGGTAGTTGCAGTGGGATGCACAACATAACAAAGATGAATGAGGAGAAATAAGGAAAAATGAAGTAAATACACATACCAATAGCTATTTCCCCCCTTACAAGGGAGGCAGCCAAAAATACATACATACATATACCAAGGCTTTTTCCCCCTTACAAGGGAGGTAGCCATAAAGGAAAAGGCATAAAATCATTCCCACCCATTCCATCCCTGAATACACTCCACACCCCTCCACCCTCCCTCTTATCTTAGCACCTCCTGGATGACGGGTCATCCCTGCACCCTGTCCACTGCCCTGGGTCAGAAGCAATGTTGCAAGACACAGCACATCCACAGCAAGGCCGCTTCATTAAATTGGCGACCCCCGCATGCGTAAAGGAAAAGACGGGGAGAAATCCCTTTGAGCTGCTTCAAATTTTGCTTGCACATACTACCTCACCCCTCATCCCCCCGCCCATTCCACCTTATGCATCACATCATCATCCATATACAACCATTCTCCATTCACCCCTGTCTTCTGTCCTCTCCCTTCCTTCCTCAACAGACATTCCCCTCTTCCCCATCCATCCACCTCATCCTAGGACGTCCCCTCATGTTCACTCCCTCCATACCTCTTTTACTAGTCTTTCTTCTCATTCTTTCCATGTGTCCAAACCATCCTAATACTCTTTCATCAACCCTATCTCCCAACTCCCTTTCCACCCGTTCTCCTCACCTCCTCATTTCTCACTCTATCTAGCCCCCATCATACTTCTCAGACACCTCATCTCAAACACATTCAAACTCCTTCTCTCTTCTCTTATGTTCCATGTTTCTGCCCCATACAGTGGTGTTGGCACAATCACTCCATATAGTCTCCTCTTAGCATCCATTCCTAAATGTCTATTCCTCATTACACTTTTTAATCCACCAAGGCATTTACTCGCTTCTCTCAATCTACATTCTACCTCCACCTTCACTCCACCTTTTCCTGCCACATTTGCACCCAAGTATCTAAAACTATCCACTTCCTCCAGTCGCTCTCCCTTAATGCTCACTTCCACCCCTTGTACATCTCATCACCTTACTTTTACCCACATTTATCTTCAGCTTTCTTCTATCACATACTCTCCCAAACTGTCACCAACTTCCTCAGTCCCTCCTCCGATCCTGCCACAAGCGCAGTGTCACCCGCAAACAACAGCTGGCCCACCTCCCACTTTTCTCTATTTTCTTTAACCATCTCCAATCCTTGACCCAATACCCTTGCATTTACCTCTCGCACTACCCCATCCATGTATAAGTTGAACAGCCAGGGTGACAACGCATCCTTGACGAAGTCCCACCTTCACCTCGAACCACTCACTCTCTCCATTTCTAATCCTAACACAAGCTCTACTACTCTCATAAAAACTCTTGACAGCTCCTAGAAGCTTTCCTCCTATCCCGTATATCTGCAAAACGTCCCACAGTGCCTTTCTGTCTACCCTATCATAAGCCTTTTCCACACATATCTGTCTTACCACAAAAATCTGATCTACACAACCTCTACCTGTCCTAAATCCACACTGTTCCTCACCAATTACTCCCCCTGTTCCTCTCCTAATCCTCTCAATAAAGATCCTCCCATAAGCCTTCCCAACTACACTTAACAAAAATAATGGCATAAAATCCACTCCCACCCATTCCATCCCTACATACTCCACTCCCATTCATTCACCCCCTCCCTCCCTCTTTTCTTGGCACCTCCTGGATGATGGGTCATCCCTGCATTTCGTCCACTGCCCTGGGTCAGAAACAGAGTAGCAAGACACAGCACATCCACACCAAGGCCTCTTCATTTAATTGGCAAACCCCCCACCCTCCATCCATTCATGCATGCATGCAGAAAAATAGAAGACGAGAAAACCCTTTGGGCAAAGTCAAAATATCATTCACACATACCCCCCCATAATAAAAAAGTTACAAGAAATAGGAATTTGGGAATGGATCCTAAGGAGATTGTATGAAGGGGTGATTGTGCCAACAGCACTGCATGGGGCAGAAAATAGAACATAAGACAGGGAGTTATTGTTCGAGATGAGGTGCCTGAGAAGTACGATAGTACGATAGGGATTACTCTGCTGGATAAAGTGAGAAACGAGGTGCGGAGGAGAGCAGGGATGGAAAGGGAGTTGGGAGATGGGGTTGATGAAAGATTATGGAAATGGTCTGAACACACTGAAAGAACAAGTGAAGAAAGATTAGTAAAAGGTGTGTGGAAGGCAGAGATGGAAGGAGTGAACATGAGGGGGTGACCAAGGATGAGATGAATGAATGGGGTAGAAGGGGCACTGGAAAAGAGGGTAATGTCTGATGTGGAAGGGAGAAGACAGAAGATTAAGGCAAGTGGAGAAGGTTGTGTATAGATGATGCTGTGATGCACGGAAGGGTGGGTTGGGGGAGGGGTGAGGGAATATGTGTGAATGATACTTTGACGCAGTCTGAAGGGATTGCTCCACATCTTTTCTTTCTCTGCACAAGGGGCCAGAGAGGGGTCTGCCAATTAAGTGAAGTGGCCCTGTGTCTTGCTACATTGCTTCTGACCTAGGGCAGTGGGTGAGATGGAGTGATGACCCATCATCCAGGAGCCAAGAAAAGAGGGAGGGAGGGGTGGTGAATGGAAGTGAAATACTTATATGTAGTGATGAAATGGGTGGGACTGGATTTATGCCTTTGACTTTGGCTACCTCCCTTGTAATGTGGAAAGAGCCCTTTGTGTGTGTGTGTGTGTGTGTGTGTACACACACACACACAATGGGCTTTACCCCTTTACAAAGTAGGTGACCAAAGTCAAAAGGCATAAATCCACTCCCACCGATTTACCACCCCTCCCTCTTCTTGGCTCCTCCTGGATGATGGGTCAATCCCATCTTGCCTGCTGGCCTGGGTCAGATGCAATACAGAAAGTACATCCACAGCAAGGCTGCTTCATTTAATCAGCAACCACTCCTCATGCAGAAAGAGATGTGGAGAAATCCCTTCAGGCTGCATCAAAATACCATTCACACATATCCATTCCCTACCCTCCTCATTGCCCACAGCATCATCCATATATACCATTCTCCACTCACACCTTAGTCTTCTCCCAGTAATAATGATAATACAAAATAAAAACAAAAGTAAATATGTTACCTCAGAATCTGACTCTGTTCCAGAACCAGCTTCATGTTCTGCTCCCTCTGCCTCTGAGGGAGAGGTCTTCTCAATCTCTGTTAGTTCTGGCATTGTGACAATCAGCAGACCTGAAATAAAAATAATTTAAACATTGAACTATTAATGCATCAACATTTAATATTTCTGTACACACTGTAATAATAGAGGGTGGTAAAATCTCCAGTTTCTGAGATCCATGGTGATATTTGAAAAAAGTACATTACAAAAATAGAAGCTTTTGGACAACTCGTACAAATGAAACGAACAACAGGTTTTTCAATATAAATAATGTTGAACATCAGGATACTGAGAGAGGTAGGTTGAAGCTGGACATATGTGGTGGTGGTGTGTGTATGTGTTGTGTGTGTGTGTGTGTGTGGGGGGGGGTGTTGTCAACCCAGACTGTCTGGCTGAGCAGTCCAGTGCCAGGTTACACCGCCATCAGAAGGTTGTCTTCCAACACAGTAACAGACCAACTGGCCCTTGTGAGGAGGGACAGCAAGATTGGCAGCAGCAGTAGATCACTATGGCTGTGAGGACAGACCTCGGAACTTCTCCATGTAAACCAAGTACAGGAGTACCTCAATCAACGCGGATTCGAATAACACAAATTTAATTACAAAACCATCTCAAATGTACAGAACCGTTTTAAAATTCGCTCCGAGTTGGGCACGCATACGCACACATGCGGCAACATCGCAAACATTTGTGGTGACTGCTTTCTATTTTACCATATACAGTCGATCCTCATATAATGCTGTCATTATGTACACTGGGAACTGCTCAAACAAGGGTGTGGGGCGAGGGGATAGCCGTGGGTGGCTGCCTGCGGTCACGTGTCAACCTCCGGGTACTGATGCAGGAGGGAGGGAGGGGAGTGGGGGGAGTAAGGGGTAGCCAACAAGCTTTAGCTTGTCGCTTCCACCACCTGTGCCGTGCTATCATGAAATTTTACCGCCCCAACCTGTTGAAGTGTAATGTTTCTTTCGTTTGGAACACAACTAATAAGTCTGATAATGACTGCGCTTGTCGAGTCTTATTTTCTCTTATGAGGTTCTTGTTGTTACTGGCAGTGGTGGTTTGGGAGATCAAAAACATATACACGCTTACACACGTGTTAGACAACCAGTGTATGTTGTGAATGTGCGTGCGTGTATACACAAATACGAACAGACACACGCACGTACATGCTTACTTGTACATGTGAACAGACACATACATACACGCATTCACACACATACGCCACATACACACACACATACACACACGTATATATGCCACATACATACGCCACATACACACACACGTGCATACGCCACATACACACACACGTGTATACGCCACATACACACACACATGTATATATGCCACATATGCACACATGTATATATGCCACATACACACAAACACATACATAAACCACATACACACATGTACACATACATACGGTTCTCGGTATTTAATATGGAATGTCAGCATACATGGATTTAGTCATACACAGTAATTTCAGGAACCTAACCCCCGCGTTATTTGAGGGACTCCTGTAATACCACAGCTAAAACAGGGTTTTCCCATAAATCCCTTATTGAATGTATACTGTGTTGCTGGAATTTAATTGATACAATGCTGTCTTCCATAATGTGTTGCATAGTATGGGGTGAAGTGTTACACCCTGGACAGTTATTTGCGACACTGTCATCCAGACTCTCCAAGTAATTTTGAAGGAATGGATGGTGGTCACATCAGTCTGGCCAAGTAGACTGCCCTCTTGAAGGAAAGAGAATTCCGAGGGATGACACATAGCAATGTGTCATTTTTCAGCACGTTGATGGAGCAGTGAGCAATCTAATTATGGCTATGCTACTGGAGGCTGGTGGTGGTTGTAAAGGAAGAGAAAAGAGGGTAAATTTATAGTTTCGACCATGGGCGCAATAGAAAATTATTAATTTTAAATTATAATGTATCAACATAATATGCAATTATGCGAGCAGAAATAAACAAAAAAGGTGCTAAAACAGATTTCGTAAGTAACGAAGTCGTGTCGGACGAATGGTATGCATGTTTGTTATGATAGATGCCGACGTCGAAGAAATGAAAGGATAATAAGTTCATCTAACCTAAACTACCTAACCTGTGTTTAATATCATTACCTGCAAATTAAATGCCAACCGGTTCGTCCTCGTTGTCGTCGACGTCGTGAGAGACATTGGCAGGCTTTTCAACCACTCTCTCAGCTTGCAGAGTATACAAAGTTCTTGCAGCTTGAAGGAATGCATGCATCTCCGCTCCATAACATTCCTTCAAGAAAATGTACCTGGCCAGGTACTGTCGGAAGTACCGAGGCCGTCAATTGACAGACGACAAGATGGCGTCCCAATCCTATGCTACCGACTTTGTTCTTAACCCCTTCCATACGGTGCCGCACACGTAGGCGTCATGGACGTAGATCTCGGTGGCAGCAGCCAATGCCAGCCGTACGACGTGTCGTAATAATACTCGCATCATAAAATATAGTCACCGCTTATATCGATCGTTCTCTCTTCACCCGTGAATTTTGATAACCATAGAAAATGCGATTACAAAAGAATTAGAAAGAATGTCATTATGGAGGGGCGACTACAATAAATATAATCAAGACGCCGATATGGCAGCCTCGCGAATACACTCGCTCCCCATGACGCCTACGTGTGCGGCACCGTATGGAAGGGGTTAAGCATATTAGCTTGTAGCAAGGTATTTATATTTTCATTTCCACCCACAAAATTGCATATCACGTTGATACATTTAAATTTACAAAATTAATAATTAATTTTCTATTGTTATACTGCGCCCATGGTCGAAACTAAAAAAATACTGAGAAGAGTATTGGTGTGTGATACAAGTATCTGGGTGTTGTTTTGATATTTCTAGGTGTGTGGGTATTCTGTCATGTAGCGTAGTGAGCTGTTTGAGAGAGCTGCAGCAAGTGCACGTGTGCCTCTCATGTGAAGGTGATCCTGGACTTTGAGAACTCATTTCATGGTGTAGGTGGTCCGTAGATGTTGTATTTGTACAGCCTATAATTGGCGGGGAAAAAAATCCCGAGTTGGCAATGGGCTGAGATGGTCAATTTGCCAATGGAGGGAAGGAAGCTGGCAGGCCTCAGTGGAAATCCATCTCAGCTGCATTAATAACCGAAAATACAGTTAAGATTACCTTGTGTTTATCACACAAAACACTCAAACAGCACATGCATTGTCGCCCCCAAACAACATTTTCTCCTTGATTTCATTAACATCTGATAAATACAAACATAACTTTTCTAAATGATAGAATGCCATTAAATATTAATTACAGTTCTGTAATATTTACTTGGTGTTTTGGGTCTTTCAACCAACCCAGCGTGGATACTTAACATTTTTGTTCTACATTAGCTCCTAACTAAACTACATCATTCCACAGGAGAAAATAAGTGAAAATTTTGCATTACTGGAACAATCTAAATCAACATCCAAGATTTAGTAAATAGATGAGTTGTGGATGTGGATGGGAAGCCCACCAGGTAAGAGAACCAGGTAAGAGATTAACCTTTGGATCTATTGTTCCTCTATCATGGAAACATTTCCTTTTCTGCATTTGAAAGATCTATTTTATCCCTGTACGAATGGTTGTTGGTTAAGTTAGGTTATACTGTAATAACATAGTACCCTTCATGTTAAATATCAAGTGTTTTGCGTGATTCTGGAATTTGACATAAATTAACTTCTTCAGATACAGAACGACACCTCCCCTGTAATCACACTGCACACCAACTTAAACCTCTACCCCATGTTCCTAAGTCAAAACAGTGGATACAGCGGCAGTTCCTGTGGCAGAGGACAATAATCCAATTGTCACAAAAGACGACTAATGCAATTCTTGAAGAGAAACTACCCGATATGAACCTACGCAATTTGTAATTGAAATCTGATGATGATGCTAACAATATCTGGAAGAAACCTACGTCTCCAGTTCTACCCACTATTACAACACTGACATTCAACACATTCCTACTTGTGACAAAAAGTAAGTTTCAAAACGTGCATGACCTCGTATTTAACTCAACAAGATCAATGGATTATGGAAACTAAATCTTACAAGTTTTCAATGTAAAATACGAAGGACCCGATTTTATTAAAATATTTACACGTGCTTCTTTTTTGTTCCCTAACAACCTCTTTTCCAAATTGTACAATAAAATATACTTTGAAACACAATAAATAGTTTAAAGTATCTAAAGTCCTTCAAATAATTGTTATTCACACCGATGGGCTTTGATAAAACTAACCTTGTTCAGCACTCCCTGCTTTCGTTCGCCACTTAGCTCTGAGGGATGTAACGACGACTTTAGCGCCATCTCTTGGGTTCCAAACAATGGCTAAATAAAGAACGAAAGAAAATTAAGAATACACCAGTGACTACAACAGTTCTTTCAATATTTCCAATGGTACTTGTCCGTCCAATTGGTAAATATATTTACTTAGTTTACTTACTTAGGAGTGAATAAGGGCAAGAGTCTGGGATATGTAGTAACCGTTTAGATAACCTAGATATATATTATCCGCTTTTGGATGTAGAATAGATGTATTCTTTAGGACTGCTCGGCAACCCTAATAGGTAAAAGAGCCATCTATAATTATTAATAAGAAATTGTGCTGTCGAAGCTGCAAAAAGATAGATTAATAATAATAAACAAATAAAAATAATAAGATTAAATAAAAATAGGAAAGTATTTTTTAATTGTTGTATTTTTTCAAAATAAAAAATCAAAGTTCAAACAGAAAATGGCAACATGTCAACAAGTTTGCAGAAAACCTGCAATATCTTATCACATCAATACACAACAGTGTTTTCACAACCAAAAAATGCAAGTATTGTGAATAATCCCCAAAATTTCTTCTGAATACAAAGCAACAGGGGCCAAAAACTCAGCAATATTAAATATACAATTCACAAAGGCTGACGTGCTGAAGGCAATTAGTGAACTCGGAGAAAACTCATCTGCTGGCCCAGATGATGTGCCTGCCATCATGCTTACTAAATACAAAGAGACCATAGCACATTGTAACTCTTGAAAATGTACAAAGGAGAGCTACTAGGCTGGTGCCACAATTGAAAGGTCTGACATATGAGGAACGTCTGAGAAAGCTGAGACTCCCGACTTTGGCTTACAGAAGAGTAAGGCCGGCCATACACTATCATGTACACCTGACAGGTACGCCTGAACAGTCACGCCTGTCAGGTATACCTGATAGTGTATGGCGGGAAAAACTAGCCTCTCAGGCGACCTGACAACTGATGAAAATTCGATCAGTTCTGACAGGCGTGACTGTTCAGGTGTACATGATAGTGTATGGCCGGCCTAAGGAGAGAAAGTACAACTCATCTTCTCGAGAATCCATGGCGAACTGACAAACTTGACAGGTATGCATGAAGAGTGTGTGTGCTCCTCAGGTATCAGGTATACCTGACAGGCGTAACTTTTCAGGTGTACATCCGGCATAAGGGGAGATATGATAGAAGTTTTCAAGATCTTAAGTGGAAGATATGATGAAGAATGTAGTGAGGGAGTATTACAACGTCGACAAGAAAACACTACTAGGGGAGACTCTAGTAAGCTGTTCAAGACAAGGTCAAGACTGGATATCAGGAAATACTCTTTCCCATGTAGAGTGGTTAATAACTGGAATAGCTTGCCGGAGTCGGTGGTCTCGGCATCCTCAGTGCACCAATTTGAAGCTCGGCTGGACAAGTTGTGGGCGAATCAGGAATTGCTATATAACTATAGAGCTCCAATAGTCCAATACACACCACCACCAAACGAGAGTATTATTTACGTACATCTGGAGTCACAGGCGTAAGCCTCTTCCAGGGGATCATCTGTGAGTAAAGAAAAATTTGGAGACTGTCCCTTGATACGGGAATAATACCTAGTAGGCTGAAGGAAGCTATAATATCACCAATTTAGAAGGGAGGGGAAAGGAGTCTGGCCAAAAACTACAGACCGGTAGCACTGACTTCCTATATCAAAGGTTTTTGAAAAGATACTGAGAAATGATATCACGTACCTAGAAAAACACATAATAATAAGCAAATCTCAGCATGGATTTTCCGTAAAGGGAGATCATGCCTGCCAAACTTATTAAACCACTATGAATGGTTGCTCCAAGGGCTTGCAGGCGAGGAAATTAATGTTGATGTGTGCCTTGATCTAAGGTCTTCGACCGAGTCGATCATGGCATCCTCACACACAAACTCAAGGCCTTGGGGATTAAGGGAAAGATCGGAATATGGCTTCACAACTTTGTCAGAGCAAGAACACAGGTAGTAGCTGTTGACGGCCACAAATCAGAGAAGTCAGCAGTTATCAGTGGTGTTCCACAGGACTCGATGCTGGGTCCTCTGCTTTTCCTGGACCTGATGAACGACGTAAGCCAATCTGTGGACAGCTCGTTCCTGTCATCCTTTGCGGACGACACCACCCTCAGCCAAAGAATCAACAAGGAGGCCGACATCCAGGAATTACAGGCCAACCTCGACAAAGTCTGAGAGTGGGCTGAAGTCAACGACATGCAGTTCAACGAAGACAAATTTGAAATACTGCGATGTGGACCCAACTTCAACCTAAAAAGCTCCACCACATTACACACTAGGGGAGGCAAAACTATACCCTCGAGTCCTGTGATCAAGTGCCTAGGAATTCACCTCAATGAAGATGCCACCTACAAACACCACATTTCCACTACTACTAGTGAAGACAGGCCTGGATGGGGTCTTAGGACCTTGAAATCAAGGGAAGAACACTTAATGTTAACACTTTGGAAGGCCCTCATACAACCAATACTCGACTACTGTAGTCAACTCGGGTCACCACACAAAAAGGGAGACATACAAGAACTGGAGTCTGCCCAAAGACACTTCACCAAGCAAATCATAGGTATGCAAGGCCTGAATTGTTGGGAAACGAAAAAAAACTAGGCCTATGTTCACAACAAAAGAGACGAGAGAGATATCGGGGCATATATGTGTGGAAAATATTGGAGAAACAAGTACCTAAACCAACTACATTGTCTCTGCAAGAGACACAGAACAGCAGAAACGGTCGCATGTGTGAGAAGAAATCATTACCTACATCTCCTCCAGAAAGAATCAGACCCTTTTGGCCTCCAGTTTTACTTAAACGGCCCCAGAATTTTCAACACGCTCCCAAGACATGTTAGAGAGATCATGAGCTGCCCTGTCATCAAGTTCAAGATACATCTAGAGAAAAATATTGAAGACACTGTCAGATGAGCCTCCTGTACCTGGTTACACGGCTCATTGGAGGGCAGCCTCAAACTCCATACCAGGCCAGAATGATTTACAAAAAGAAGACTCTTGGGCTAGAGCAGGGGTTCCCAACCGGTGGGTCGCGACCCCCTGGGGGGTCGAGAAGCCTTGGCAGGGGGGTCGCGTAGCCTTGTTAGAAGTAGACGAATTCTTATTCTGCAGTGCACAACATAAGCTGATGACGCCATGGAAAAAATTTCAACTTTTTTTCAAGACGAAGATCTTCAATGGGAAAACGTGTGTGGGGTTTGTACGAATGGGGCACCGGCTATGCTGGGATCGAAATCAGGATTCCAATCGAGAGTGAAGAAGCTAGCACCTCAAGCAAGGGGCATCCACTGCATGATTCACCGATACGCTCTCGCCAGTAAGACTCTCCCTGCCTCTCTGCAGAAAGTGCTTAAATCTGTAATCAAAACTGTAAATTATGTGAAAACTCAAGCACTCAACACTCGCCTATTCAAAGAACTATGCAAAGACATGAATGCTGACCACGAAGTCCTTCTCTTGTACACAGCAGTACGTTGGTTGTAGAAAGGAAACTTTATTAATCGTGTCTTTGAAATGAAAGATGAAATAAAGCTATTCCTGGAGACTCAAGGAAGGAAATATCTTGTTGTTCACTTCGTAGATGAAGCATGGAATAAAAGGGTTGCGTACCTAGCCGACATTTTTGACCAGCTGAACAAGCTCAATTTGAAGCTTCAAGGAAGGGAAGCACATGTTCTCCTTTTTCAATGTAGTCTTTGGGCCTTTGTTTCCAAACTGCAGAACTGGCGTCGGAAAACCAATCTTGGAAACATCACTATGTTTGAAAAACTTTGTGGAGTGATGGATGAGTCTCAGCTCCAACTGGATTAGTTCCTGAAGGATGAGATTACCGAACATCTTCAGTCACTAGAAAAGGAAGTCGAGCGTTACTTCCCTGGTAAGGAACCCATTTTCTACTGAGCTTGATGTATCCAGCATCCCAGGTGAAAACCAAGATGAATTTTTGGATCTAAGGAACGACTCCTCAGCTCATGATCTCTTTAAGGTGAAATCAGTGACTCAGTTCTGGTGCGCTATGTATCAGTCATACTCCAAAGTCAGCATGATAGCTTTACGTGTCCTTGTTCCATTTGCTTCTACATACTTGTGTAAGGCAGGATTTTCCACTCTTGTCAATATAAAAACAAAGAATAGGAACAGATTGGATGTTGGAGATGACATGAGCCTGGCTCAAACAAACTTTCGGCCACGAATTTCAAACCTTGCTGCTGAAATGCAAGATCAGGCATCCCACTAACTGGATTGGATAGCTGTTCAAATGTATGTTAATATCATTTTAAGAAATATATGTTCTTTTTTGTGAATTGAGGTTGGACCAATGGGATTTAATGTGCTGATAAATAATTACAGCATTTTTCAGTATTTTCTTAGATGTTCCTTTTCCTCTCTTTAACAGAAAATTAAATGAAAATTAAGCCGATGATAGTAAGCCCTAAGTAGGGGGTCACATGGGTTTCAACTTTTTAGATAAAGGGTCGCGAGTGCAAAAAGGTTGGGAACGCCTGGGCTAGAGGTAGCAGTGGACCACCACAGCTATGAGGAAGACCCTCTAAATTATACTAAGTAAACTAAGTGAGTAAATCATAATAATTGATGGTGACACATCTTTTCGAAGTTGAATATATATATATATATATATATATATATATATATATATATATATATATATATATATATATATATATATATATATATATATATATATATTGTCTTACTTGTCGTAGCTTTAGATGGACCCATCACAGCCAATCTGGGGACACGCCGCTTCCATGTCTGCCCAGTTTTCTTGTATTGGATATTTATATATATATATATATATATATATATATATATATATATATATATATATATATATATATATATATATATATATATATATATATATCTTGTAGCTTTAGATGGATCCATCACAGCCAGTCTGGGGACAAGCCGCTTCCATGCCTCTGCCCAATCTTCTTGTATTAGAGCTGATCTTCGATGCTGTTGGATACAGTTCCCCTCGAGGTTGGGTCATGTGGGAGTTGGGGCTCGTCTGATATGTCGGGCAAGAACTTGTCCAGCCTCCTCTTGAAAAATTCGGACGTTCTTTGGGTGACAGTTGAAAAGTCTGGAGCCAAGTGTTGAAACTCTCTGCCTGGATTGTCCTGATCCTCTGAGGGCCACTTTTTAATGACCTTCTACAGCAGGTTCTACCAAACCTGGGGTGGTGTTGGCCCTTGATGCCCTCCCCTTCACTTTGCGATGGGTTTGGTACCAAGCCTTTGAGGATTTTTCAGGTGTAGAGGATGCTATATCGTTCCCATCGTCTATGTATATATATATATATATATATATATATATATATATATATATATATATATATATATATATATATATATATATATATATATATGCACAAATTTCACAAGGCATACGTTAATTACAAATATGCAGAATCCACTAAGAAGAGGAAAAACACACGGAGTCCGAACGGTTGCGTGATATGTTCACATTATCAAGGAATACAGAAAAGTGAGTACAAACAAGTTAAGATACAGAGTATAAATGGGACAAGTGAGACATTTATCCCCCTCTCCAAAGCATGAAACCTCGGCGAGGTCATGGAAAACGAGACATTTTGTCACATTATCTTTTGAAATATGTACTATTTATATTATTGACAATATATTGATCTAATTTATATAATCCTAAACTATTATTAATAAGTTGGTCATAATTGTATTTGATGATTCCGGACTCTATAATATTTCTTTGTTATATTTTTACACTGCAAATTTTTGGAGCATTTTCTCAGTCAATAGGATGGTCAATGTCACGAACATGTTTAAAAAGGGCACTAGATTCCTGGCCTTTTTTAAATACTGTTCTTATGTTGTTTTATTATATGTTAGTTGTATTTACTTAGTTGTATTATACGGGAAGGGAGCTATGCTCGCAGGGCCCCGTCTTTGTATCTCTCAGCATCTAGTTTGTTCTTAAATTCTTGTATGGTTTTTGCACATACTATTTTTTCTTCCAATTTGTTCCAGACATCTATCACTGTGTGTGTGTGTGTATTTACCTAGTTGTATTTACCTAGTTGTATTTTACAGGAAGGGGAGCTATGCTCGTGGTATCCCGTCTTCATATCTCATTTTATCTAAACTATTTTTAAATTCATGTATTGTTTTTGCACACACCACTTTCTCATCTAACTTGTTCCAACTGTCTATTACTCTGTGAGGAAAGCTGTTCTTTTTCAAATCTCTTCTATAGCTGTCTTTTTTTATTTTCTTTCCGTGTCCTCTAGTATTTCTGTCATCCCATTTTATCAGATTCTCTCTATCAGTAATTTCTATGCCTTTCATGATTCTGTAAATAGCTATCAAATCTCCTCTCTCTCTTCTTTGCTCTAGTGTCTGTAGTTCAAGTTTTTCTAGTCTCTCTTCATATGATAGTTTTGAGAGTGTTGGTGCCAATTTTGTAATTGCTCTTTGTATTCTTTCAAGTTTTCTTATACATTTTTTTGTACTTGGTGACCATATTGTTGCTGCATATTCCAATCTTGGTCTTATCAGGGTGATTAGGATTTTCTTCACCATTTCTTCATCCAGGTATGTAAATGCAACTTTGATTGTTCTTATTAAATTATAAGTTTCTCCAAAAATCTTATTTATATGTTTCTCAGGTGACATATTATTCATAACAATGACTCCCAGGTCCTTCTCATTTTCTACATTTTTTATTCCTTCTTCTCCCAATTTATATGCTCTTGTTATTCTGTTTTTGCTTTTCCAAATTCCATTATACTACACTTTTTTGTATTGAACTCCATCTCCCACTTCCTACTCCATTCTTGTACTTTATTTAGATCTCTCTGTAGTGATTCACAATCTTCTTCAGTTTTCACTCTTTTCAGTAGTTTTGCATCATCTGCAAAGAAGCTCATATAGCTTTCAATTCCTTCATCCATATCATTAATATATATAGCAAACATTATTGGGACCAGAACTGTTCCCTGCGGAACACCGCTTATTACTTCATCCCATTTTGAGTGCTGGTTTCTTATCACTACTCTCATTTTTCTTTCTTGCAAAAAGTCTTCCATCCAATTTAGTAGTTTGCCCTGTATTCCTTCTTCAGTTTCTAATTTCTTAATCAACTTCTTATGTGGTACTTTGTCAAAAGCTTTCTTTAGGTCTAGAAATGCACAGTCCGCCCATCCATCTCTTTCTTGTATTATATCTATTAGCCTTGAATAGAAACATATTAAATTGGTGACGCATGATCGTCCTTGTCTGAATCCAAATTGCCTTGGATTTAACACTTTGTTTTTTCTAAATATTTTACCCATCTACTTTTGATCATTCTTTCACAAATTTTTGCTATTGTACTTGTTAGAGACACTGGTCTATAGTTGGTAGGTTCTTCTTTATTTCCTCCTTTATATATAGGTACTATATTTGCTTTTTTTCCAATCTTCTGGAACTTTTCCTTCTTTCAAGGAACTGGTTAGTATGCTATGTATTTTGTCTGCCAGTTCATTCCTGCATTCTTTCAGTATCCAGTTTGCTATTTCATCTGGTCCATGCGATTTTCTGACATCAAGATTACTCAAGTGTGTTAATATTTCATTCTTTGTTACTTCTATTTCTTCCATAGGGGGGACTTTCTCTTTCCATTCGTTCTCTTCAGGTTGTATGTTCTCCCTTGTAAACACTGATTTAAAATGTTTGTTCATAATTTCCGCCATTTCCATTTCCTCAGTGTATTCAACTCCCTCTTGTCTTAATTTCTCCAAGTCTTGTTTGTTTTTTCAGTTTATTGTTTACAAATCTGTAGAATAGTTTTGGTTGATCTTTACACTTTTCTATGACATCTTTTTCATATTTTCTCTTTTCCTCTCTGCACGTTTGTACATATTCATTTCTATAACAGGTATATATTTTCCATTTTTCAGGTCTTCTGTCTTTTTTCCATCTGGTCCAGGCTTTGTCTCTTTTGTCTTTTAACTCCCTACAACTTTTATTGTACCAGCATTTTACATATTCTTTTTCTTGTTTTTGTCTTGGGACATACTTTTCCACTCCTTTTTTGTAAATTTTTGTCAAAATATTCCATTTCTCTTCTACTGTTGTTTCTTCTTTGTATATTTCTTCCCAGTTTTCCTTTTGAAAGA
>NW_027467725.1:964078-969078 GCF_046742065.1 Oratosquilla oratoria
TATTAACTAGCACTGTCATTCTACATTTTAAAATCAGACATAAGTGCTACCCTAAACTTTCATAAACTTTATTACAAATTAGCACTTACTTATTAGTGCAACTAATGGGAATGGTGGCAATTGTTTCCACAGTCAAGTGAAGGATATTGGGCAATCCATTGGGGGGTCTAGGGTCATCAAGAATTGTTGTAAAGAATAGCAAACCCTACTGGTTTGCCAATCTTGATTAGATCATATATATATATATATATATATATATATATATATATATATATATATATATTTTTTTTTTCCTCTTTCTTTCTTTCTTGGAAAACACTGAGATGATGCGAGATACTGTGAATAGTCAAATAACTCCATGACATTACCATAATATCTTGTTGGGCCCAAATGTCTCATTGGGCATTCAGTCACATACATGTCATCTTTATTTATTTTGTTATTTATAATTGTATGTATGTAATATGCATATGTTTGTATGCATTTATATATGTGTGTATATATTCATATATATATATAGTTTTTTGTGCACGACAACCATCAAAGTGCATATTTGTTGATGTGACCTTCCCCATTTTCTTTCTTATTTCTGTTTTATATTGTCTTCTATTATTCTTCTTTGTACTCTGAAGATGTCTTAATAGAAATGTTGGAACTTTCCTGTTATTGCTCCACCACTAATTTTTTTATTTTTCTGTTGTCTTTGATTTTCTTTATCTTGGGTTAGGATTGGTTAGGTTAGGTTCAGTTCTAACCTAACCTTACCTAGTAATCTCTGATGAATGGCGTGCATATTGTACAATTCAGGATCAACATCTTCAAGGAGTGTCGAAATACCAACATCTGACAGTAAATCACAGCCACAATTTTGTGGATCCTGACAGTGGAGCCCATACCAAACATATTGAATGTCTGTGGCATTCTGCAAAGGTCAGAAACAAGAGGCAATGTGGAACTCATCGAGAGATGCCACCTGGATATTTAGCCGAGTTTCTGTGGCATCACTCATCTTCAATTACATTTGATGGTGATATGTTTAATGCAATTCTTTCTGATATGGTTGCATTTTATCCACCTACAGATTAAAAAAAAAATTTAGTTCTTTTTGTTTTCAGTATATTTTTCTAGAAAAGGTGTTCTTGATTTCAATACATTTATGTTGTTCAATACATAACTTCAAAATTGGTCACACCAGAACACAAGTAGAAGTACGGAGAAGGTATTTTAGTATTAGATGTGTGAATCTGTGGAATGAATTGCCAGCAGAACTTGTTAACGGCAGTGATATTGATGTGTTTAAACGAGGTCTTGCAGCTTATCTCGGTGATATATTATTTGATTATATTGCATAAGGCAGTACCAATCGACACCTTGACACAGCTCCATGCAATGTTGCTGCTTATGATACACTATCCAGCCAGTTGCAATTAATATATTAAGGTCATGTGTAGAATTATGGGCTGGCGTATCAGCAGAGTGCGGCTTCCTTGCCTACATCATAAGCTGGATGTGGATGAGAAGCCCACCAGGTAAGAGAACATATGTTTCAATACATTTTGGTGCTGGGGCAATAACAGGAAAGTTTCGAAATGTATAGTATTCTGGTCTTTTTATTTCCCTATGGTTTCTGCAAAAAAAAATTGTCATGCATTCACTGTATTTACATAATTCATGTATGGTTCCATGTATTTTCCAGGAGGTGCCAAGATAGGAGGGAGGGAGGAGGGTGGAGGGGAGTGGAATATATGGGAAATGAAATGGGTGGGAGTGATTTCTATGCCTTTTTCTTTTTGGCTACCTCCTGTGTAAGGGGGAAAAAGCCTTTGGTATATGTATGTATGGTTCCAAATTAATCTTTATCTTTGATTTCCGATTATCATATTTAGATTTGAACTCGTGTATTGTTCAAGCTTGGGCTGTATCATCTAAGCTATTTCACATATTTATACATCTATATGGTAAACTGTATTTCTTCACATCCTTTCAACATGTATTTCTTAATTTACTTCCATGACTTCTTAAAGCCCTCCTATCTTTAATCAGGTGATCTCTTCTGTCAATGCAATCTGTGCCCTTTAGTGACCTGAATACTGTAATCATGTCACCTCTTTCTGTTCAATCTATCAGAGTCGGTAGATCCGGTACATTTAGTCTTTCCTCATATGATTTATCTGCCAGGCTGGGGACCAGTTTGGTTGCTGCCCTTTATATTCTCTCAATCTTGCTTATATCCTTCACTCTGTGTGGGGACCATACTACTGACGCATATGTCTTGGGCATATCAGGGTTTTGATGATTTTTTTCATCATCTCTTCATCCATACAATGGAACGCCACTTTAATCTTCTAAACTAGTCCATACGTCTCTCCCACAATCTTGCTGTCAAGTGACAGGTTGTCTTTTATCAGCACTCCCAAGTGTTCCTCCTCTTTTGCTTTTGTAATGTGTTCGCTTCCCAAGTAATAGTTTAAGGATGGCCTGCTATTGCCCATTTCCATTACTTTGCTCTTTTTTTTTATTATTATTGAACTTCATTTCCTATTCTTAGCTCCATGCAAAAATAGTATCTAGATTTTTTTTTTTTTGCAATATTCTACTGTTCTCATGGTTTTTCACTCTTCTCATGATTTTCACATCTGCAAACATGTTGGCATAGCTTGTTGTTCCGGCCATCATTTCATTAACATAGATAAGAAACATTATTTGTGCAAACACTGAACCTTGTGGAACTCCACTTGTTAGTGCTTTTCAGCTTGACATCTTCTCCTTTGCTACTGTCTTCATGTATCATTCCTTCAAAAAGTCTTTAATCCATTCTAGTAGTTTGCCTCTCATTCCTCCAATGTGCTCCAATTTCCACATAAATTGACTGTGAGGTACTTTATCATATGCCATCCCTAGGTCCAGGTACATGCAGTCCACCCACCCCTCTCTCGTGCAGCACATCAATCACTCTCAACTACATACATACATACATACATATACCAAGGCTTTTTCCCCCTTACAAGGGAGGTAGCCAAAAAGGAAAAGGCATAAAATCATTCCCACCCATTCCATCCTTGAATATACTCCACACCCCTCCACCCTCCCTCTTATCTCAGCACCTCCTGGATGACGGGTCATCCCTGCACCTTGTCCACTGCCCTGGGTTAGAAGCAGTGTCGCAAGACACAGCACATCCACAGCAAGGCCGCTTCATTAAACTGGCGACCCCCCCCTCTCCGTCCCCCCATGCATAAAAGGAGAGGACGGGGAGAAATCCCTTCGGGCTGCGTCAAAATTTGCTCACACATACTACCTCACCCCTCATCCCCCTGCCCATTCCACCTCACGCATCACATCATCATCCATATACAACCATTCTCCATTCACCCCTGTCTTCTGTCCTCCCCCTTCCTTCCTCAACAGACATTCCCCTCTTCCCCAAAAACCCCTTCACCCCATCCATCCACCTCATCCTAGGACGTCCCCTCATGTTCACTCACTCCCTCCACATCTGCCTTCCATACCTCTTTTACTAGTCTTTCTTCTCATTCTTTCCATGTGTCCAAACCATCCTAATACTCTTTCATCAACCCTATCTCCCAACTCCCTTTCCACCCCCGTTCTTCTCCTCACCTCCTCATTTCTCACTCTATCTAGCCTAGTAACCCCCATCATACTTCTCAGACACCTGATCTCAAACACATTCAAACTCCTTCTCTCTTCCTCTCTTATGTTCCAAGTTTCTGCCCCATACAGTGCTGTTGGCACAATCACTCCTTCATACAGTCTCCTCTTAGCATCCATTCCCAAATGTCTATTCCTCATTACACTCTTCAATCCACCATGGCATTTACTCGCTTCTCTCAATCTACATCCTACCTCCACCTTCACTCCACCTTTTCCTGCACATTTGCACCCAAGTATCTAAAAAAACTATCCACTTCCTCAGTCGCTCTCCCTTAATGCTCACTTCCAGTCTACTGCCACTTTCACCGACCCCTTGTACATTCTCATCACCTTACTTTTACCCACATTTTATCTTTAGCTTTCTTTCTATCACATACTCTCACCAAAACTCTGTCACCAACTTCCTCAGTCCCTCCTCCGATCCTGCCACAAGCGCAGTGTCGTCAGCAAACAACAGCTGGCTCACCTCCCACTTTTCTCCATTTTCTTTAACCATCTCCAATCCCTGACCCACTACCCTTACATTTACCTCTTGCACTACCCCATCCATGTATAAGTTGAACAGCCAGGGCGACATAACGCATCCTTGACGAAGTCCCACCTTTACCTTGAACCACTCTCTCCATTTCTAATCCTGACACAAGCTCTACTACTCTCATAAAAATTCTTGACAGCTCCTAGAAGCTTTCATCCTATCCCATATATCTGCATAACCTCCCACAGTGCCTTTCTGTCTACCCTATCGTAAGCCTTTTCCAGATCCATAAAAGCCCAAAAACATCCTTCCCTTTCCCTATAGTTTTTTCACATATGTGTCTTACCACAAAGATCTGATCTACACAACCTCTACCCGTCCTAAATCCACACTGTTCCTCACCAATTACTCCCTCTGTTCCTCTCCTAGTCCTCTCAATCAAGATCCTCCCATAAGCCTTCCCAACTGCACTTAACAAGCTAATCCCTCTGAAGCTACTACATTCACACTTGCCCCCTTTTCCCTTGTAAAGTGGAACTATACAGGCACTCCTCCAGTCCTCCAGCACTCTACCCTCTCTCCAGCAAACATTAAATAACCTCACCAGCCAGTCCACCATCACTGTACCTCCTTTTTTTAGACATTCTGCATGGCATCCATCCAGACCAGGTGCCTCAACTAAAAGCTTAAAAGGTTTGACACACATAACCAATCATCCAGATCTGAAGCCAAACTGACTGTTTGTCAGAATGTTCACCTTTTCAAGATATTTGGTCCATCAATCTTTCACAATCCTTCACATAATTTCACTATTGTGCTGGTCAGTGATACATATACCAATATATGTATCACT
>NW_027467725.1:981578-989478 GCF_046742065.1 Oratosquilla oratoria
AGGGAGTGAACATGAAGGGACGTCCTAGGATGAGGTGGATGGATGGGGTGAAGGGGGCTTTGGGAAGAGGGGGAATGTCTGTTGAAAGGGACAGAAGACAGACAACAATGGTTGTATATGATGTTGTCCAATGACGAAGGAATAGCGGGGGGGGTGGGGGTGTGTAGTATGTGTGAGTAAATTTTGACGCAGCCCAAAGGGATTTCTCCCGTCCTCTCCTTATATGCAAAGGGGGACGGAGAGGGGGGGTCGCCGATTAAATGAAGCGGCCTTGCTGGTGGATGTACTGTGTCTTGCGACACTGCTTCTGACCCAGGGCTGGTGGGCAGGCAGGGTGCATCTGATGCCAGGAGACTTTGTGGAGGGGTGTGGAGTGTATTCTAGGGATGAAAGATGGGTGGGAGTGTTTATGCCTTTTTCCTTTACTGGCTCCCCGCCTTGGAAGGGGGAAAAACCTTGGTATATGTATGTATGTACTACAGAATGACCGCCGTGGCTGCTGATGCTGCTGGGAGTGTCGGTCTTACAACAGCTCACCCGCGGCCCTTTGCTACCTTCGCACCATGAGCACATGCAGCCGAAGGGAGTGACAATGGGATTAGAGGGAATCCAACCACAACTGCAATGATGATTACGATAATTTCTCGTGCTCGACAATCACGAGCAATCATACTCGACAGTTGCCCCTCTGACTCAGGCGAGTCTGAGAGGTTGTGAAACACAAGTGTCACCTCCAAAACCACCCTACACACACACACACACACACACACACACACACACACACACACACACACACACACACACACACACACACACACACACACACACACACACACATACTGACGCGCGCGCACACACACACACACACACACACACACACACACACACACACACACACACACACACACACACACACACACAGTTGGTAGAGCGCTGAACTGGGAAGCAGAAGTGCTCACAGTAACCAGTTCGAATCCTGCCCAGGGCCGAAATTATTTCGGTATCGCTGTGCCTCGGGTCGTTACTCTGACTCTCGTGGGCGGGGAGTTGGGTGTGTGTGTGTGTGCAAGGTCATAGCATTACCCATAGATCGGACCTACGAGCTCTGAGCTCTCTTCCAGGAGGGAAATAGCTGTCGATCACGAGTCCAACACGTGATCCAAAGACCAAGACACACACAGCAACATACACATACACACAGAAACACACACGGACACACACACACACACGCACACACACACACACACAGAAACACATAAACACACATACACACGAACACACACACACACACACTGAAACACACGAATACACACACGCACACATACACACACACACACACAGAAACATACACGAACATCCACACATACACACGAACACACATACACACGAACACACATACACACGAACACAGAAACACACACACACACACACACACATACACACACACACACACACACACACACACACACACACACACACACACACACACACACACATATAAATTTAAGAGCAAACAAGATACTGCGAGATACAAAGGCGGGACAGTACGAGCGTAGCTCCTCTTCCCGTAAAACACAACTAGGTAAATACACACACACGGATGACGCAAAGTTATTAAAGAAAATAAGTTCCGAAAAAGACTGCGAGTCGTTACAGAGTGAACTGAACAAAGTCTCAGAGTGGAGCAAGAAATGGGAAGTAGAATTCAACATCAAGAAATGCAGTATAATTGAATTTGGGAAAAGCAAAAATAGAATATCAGGACAATATAAAATTGACGAAAAAGAAATAAAGTAAATTCTGAAAAGGACCTAGGAGTAATCACCAAAGACATGTCTCTAAATAAACATATAAATAAAAAAGTCGGAGAAACATACAATTTGTTGAGATCAATAAAGGTGGCTTTTAAACACCTGGATAAGGAAATGATAAAAAAAAAAGATAATCACTAACACTGATAGGGCCAAAGAATACAAAGAGCAATGACAAAGATGGCCCCAACACTTTCAAACTTAACATATGAACAAAGATTGGCCGAATTGGAATTGCCGACCCTGGAACAAAGAAGAGAACGAGGGGACCTACTAGCCATCTACAGGATTATGAAAGGCAAGGAACGCCTTGATAGAGAGGACTTATTATAGTGGGACAGAGGAAAAACAAGAGGACATGCAAAGAAACTCAAAAGGGACAGCAACAGAGGAGACCTGAAAAAGAACAACTTCCCACACAGAGTGATAAATATCTGGAACAAACTGGACGAAAAAATAGTGTGTGCAAACACCATACAAGAATTTAAGAAGAAGCTAGTTGCTGAGAAATACAAAGACGTGTTCCACGAGCATAGCTCCCCTTCCCGTAAAATACAAGGTAAACACACACACACACACACACACACAAATATAAACACACACACACACAAGTCCGAGTTCGAATCCCGCCCAGGGCTGAAATAATTTCAGTATCGCTGCGGTGCGAGTCGTTACTCCAACGCTAGTAGGCGGGTAGTTGGGGGTTTGTGTGCGTGTAAGGTTACAACATAACCATAGATCGGTCATATAAGCTCTGAGCTCTCTTCCGGGAGGGAAATAGCTGACGACCACGAGTCCAACACGTGATCCAAGACCGTGGCGAATCACACAGACACACACACACACACTTTCAACGAACGGACGGCTTGACGAACGCTCTGAAGAAAAGTGCAGATTGAGGATACCAACGCAAAGAGAAGTGCCTTTTTGTATTTGCAGGGGGGGGGGAATTGCTCGTGAGGTAGTGGGAAAGTAAGGAAAGAGGAGAGGGGGAGGGATTACTGGGGAAATGGAAGGTAATGAGGAGGTGGAGGACTTGGCCCAGGCAGACGGGCGGAAGGTCAACATGAAACGACCACCGGATGACGAAATGGCAAATAAAAATGTAAAGATTAGAAGTATAGAGAGGAGAAATACAGTAGAAAGTGACGAGAATATGTTCCAGGGATTTAAAGAGGGTGGGGGGGACACAACCCCCCCCAGACTGATAAGACTAGAGGAGAGAGTTGATAAGGTGATCGAGGACTTGGAACGTAAGTTAGGTAATGTAGGCTCCATTCTCCAAAGAATTGAAAGATTGGAACAACTAGAGAAGGCTAACAGAAACTTAACTGAAGAAGTAGAGGACCTAAAAAGACAGTTAGGAAATGTAAAGGAGGAGAATGAGAAATTGAAGAAGAATAGTAATGAAAACAGTGAGAAAATAGCTACAGAAGCTAAAAATTGGAGAATAACTCAAGAAGGGAATAAGGTTTCATTCACTGACATAGTCAAACAGCAATTGAAAGAACATAATGAAGACTCAGTTATCAAAGTGATGAGACAGAAGGAGAATATAGTAAGAGAATTAGCTGACAAAAAGAAATGTATAATTATATTAGGAATGGAAGAGAAACATAACCCAGATAGAACCGCAAGAATCAAGGAGGAAAATGAAAGGGTAAGCAGTTTATTAAAATCAGTCCAGGAAGATGAACCAGAAATTATAAAGGAAATTGAGGAAAAATTCAGACTCGGAAAATATAGTACAGATAAGACCAGACCAATTAAGATTAAAATTCAGGTCACAAACAACGGCAGAGAAAATTCTATCCAAGACAGGGAAACTAGCAACAAATGATCAATATAAAAAAGGTATGGATAAAAAGAGAAATGAATAAGGAGGAAAGAGAGGCAGAAAAGCAGAAAAGAATTGAAGCTAAGGCAAAAAACGAGGAAAGAACGGAGTCAGAGAAAGAGAGATTCTATTGGAGAGTAGTGAACATGAAAATAAAGCAGTTCGACATACTAAAGAAAAACATAAGGGAAACAGAGAACACAATGGAAGTGGCAGAAAACTAAGAGTGTCTTACACAAAGATAGATGGATTGATAACAGGATTGAATGAACTGAATGATTATTTGAAAGAAAAAGAACCGGACATAATGGGAATTGTAGAAACAAAATTAAAAGGCCCACTACCACCCAACAGTGTAGGACATGATACATACAATTATTGGATTAGAAACAGAGAGAAAAAACAAGGGGGTGGAGTTATGTTCCTGACAAAGAAGGATATAAACGTGACAGGTGTCATATATGGAAAGAATACAGTAGAGATGATTATGATAGAAGTGGAAGACCGAGATAAGAAGAGCAGAAAATTTGTGATCAACTATGTGCCTCCGAAAACAGCCTCATGGGAGGAGAATGAACATAAAAGTATGTTAGAGGACACAAAGATAGCATTAACTAAAATAATGGAAGACGGAGGAAGAATAGTTATGATGGGCGACTTTAATTGCAAAGAAATCTGCTGGGAAGAAATGACAGTAAAGAGTGGTGATGACTCATGGGGAAATGCTCTACTTGAGATGATTACTGACCATTCAATGACACAATGGATACAAGAGGAACACTAGGTATAGAAATGAAGAAGAACCATCGAGGCTAGACTTAATAATTACATCTGAAACTAGAATAGTGGACAAGATTGAATATAAAACACCAATAGGTAAAAGTGACCACATATTGATTGAACTGGAACTTAATGAAGAAAAATATATCAAAAGAAATGAACAATATAGAAAAGGAAGAATGATGTATGAAAAAACAAACTTTGATAAAATAAGAGAATTCTTCCAACAAGAAAACTGGGAAGAAATATACAAAGAAGAAACATCAGTGGAAGAGAAATGGAATATTTTGACAAAAATTTACAAAGAAGGAGTGGAAAAGTATGTCCCAAGACAAAAACAAGAAAAAGAATATGTAAAATGCTGGTACAACAAAAGTTGTAGGGAGTTAAAAGACAAAAGAGACAAAGCCTGGACCGGATGGAAAAAAGACAGAAGACCTGAAAAATGGAAAATATATACTGGTTATAGAAATGAATAAGTACAAAAGTGCAGAGAGGAAAAAAGAAAATATGAAAAAGATGTTATAGAAAAGTGTAAAGATCAACCAAAACTATTCTACAGATTAGTAAAACAATAAACTAAAAAACAAACAAGACTTGGAGAAATTAAGACAAGGGGGAGTTGAATACACTGAGGAAATGGAAATGGCAGAAATTATGAACAAACATTTTAAATCAGTGTTTACAAGGGAAAATATACAACCTGAAGAGATTGAGTGGAAGGAAAAAGTCCCCCCTATGGAAGAAATAGAAGTAACGAAGAATGAAATATTGACACACTTGGGTAATTTTGATGTCAGAAAATCGCATGGGCCAGATGAAATAGCAAACTGGATTCTGAAAGGAATGTAGGAATGAACTGGCAGACAAAATACATAGCATAATAAGCAGTTCCTTAAAAGAAGGAAAAGTTCCAGAAGATTGGAAAAAAGCAAAATATAGTACCTATATATAAAGGAGGAAATAAAGAAGAACCTACCAACTATAGACCAGTCTCTCTAACAAGTACAATAGCAAAAATATGTGAAAGAATTATCAAAAGTAGATGGGTAAAATACTTGGAAAAAAACAACGTACTAAATCCAAGGCAATTTGGATTCAGACAAGGACGATCATGCGTCACCAATTTAATATGTTTCTATTCAAGGCTAATAGATATAATACAAGAAAGAGATGGATGGGCTGATTGTGCATTTCTAGACCTAAAAAAAGCTTTTGTCAAAGTACCACATAAGAAGTTGCTTAAGAAATTAGAATATGAAGGAGGAATACAAGGTAAATTGCTAAATTGGATGGAAGACTTTTTGCAAGAAAGAAAAATGCGAGTAGTGATAAGAGATCAGCACTCAAAATGGAATGAAGTAATAAGCGGTGTCCCGCAGGGAACAGTTCTGGCCCCAATAATGTTTGCTATATATATTAATGATATGGATGAAGGAATTGAAAGCTATATGAGCTTCTTTGCAGATGATGCAAAATTACTGAAAAGAGTGAAAACTGAAGAAGATTGTGAATCACTACAGAGAGATCTAAATAAAGTACAAGAATGGAGTAGGAAGTGGGAGATGGAGTTCAATACAAAAAAGTGTAGTATAATGGAATTTGGAAAAAGCAAAAACAGAATAACAGGATCATATAATTTGGGAGAAGAAGGAATAAAAAGAGTAGAAAATGAGAGGTACTGGGATTCATTGTTATGAATAATTTGTCACCTGAGAAACATATAAATAAGATTTTTGGAGAAACTTATAATTTAATAAGAACAATCAAAGTGGCATTTACATACCTGGATGAAGAAATGGTGAGGAAAATCCTAGTCACCCTGATAAGACCAAGATTGGAATATGCAGCAACGATATGGTCACCAAGTACAAAAAATGTATAAAAAAACTTGAAAGAATACAAAGAGCAATTACTAAACTGGCACCAACACTCTCAAAACTATCATATGAAGAGAGACTACAAAAACTTAAACTACAGACACTAGAGCAAAGAAGAGAGAGAGGAGATTTGATAGCTATTTACAGAATCATGAAAGGCATAGAAATTACTGATAGAGAGAATCTGATAAAATGGGATGACAGAAATACAAGAGGACACGGAAAGAAAATAAAAAAAGACAACTATAGAAGAGATTTGAAAAAGAACAGCTTTCCTCACAGAGCAATAGACAGTTGGAACAAGTTAGATGAGAAAATTGGTGTGTGCAAAAACAATACATGAATTTAAAAATAGTTTAGATAAAATGAGATATGAAGACGGGACCTCACGAGCATAGCTCCCCTTCCCGTAAAATACAACTAGGTAAATACAACTAGGTAAATACACACACACACACACACACAAACACACACACACACACACACACACACACACACACACACACACACACACACACACACACACACACACACACACAGCACACAACAAACACACACACACACACACACACACATGGTGTGTGAGTGTGTGTGCAACACACACACACATATAGATCACTATACGACAGTATTGCATATATCTATATGTGCATATACAAATATGCTGTGGTGGTGTGATACTAATTGTGATATATGCGTGTACACACACACATATATGTGTGTGTGTGTGTGTGTGTTGTTGTGTGTTTGTGTTGTTTTGGTGTGTGTGTGTGTGTGTGTGTGTGTGTGTGTCTGTGTATGTGTGTGTGTGTGTGTGTTTGTGTGTGTGTGTGTGTATTTACCTAGTTGTATTTACCTAGTTGTATTTTACGGGAAGAGGAGCTATGCTCGTGAGGTCCCGTCTTCATATCTCATTTTATCTAAACTATTTTTAAATTCATGTATTGTTTTTGCACACACCACTTTCTCATCTAACTTGTTCCAACTGTCTATTGCTCTGTGAGGAAAGCTGTTCTTTTTCAAATCTCTTCTATAGCTGTCTTTTTTTATTTTCTTTCCGTGTCCTCTTGTATTTCTGTCATCCCATTTTATCAGATTCTCTCTATCAGTAATTTCTATGCCTTTCATGATTCTGTAAATAGCTATCAAATCTCCTCTCTCTCTTCTTTGCTCTAGTGTCTGTAGTTTAAGTTTTTGTAGTCTCTCTTCATATGATAGTTTTGAGAGTGTTGGTGCCAGTTTAGTAATTGCTCTTTGTATTCTTTCAAGTTTTTTTATACATTTTTTTGTACTTGGTGACCATATCGTTGCTGCATATTCCAATCTTGGTCTTATCAGGGTGATTAGGATTTTCCTCACCATTTCTTCATCCAGGTATGTAAATGCCACTTTGATTGTTCTTATTAAATTATAAGTTTCTCCAAAAATCTTATTTATATGTTTCTCAGGTGACATATTATTCATAACAATGACTCCCAGGTCCCTCTCATTTTCTACTCTTTTTATTCCTTCTTCTCCCAAATTATATGATCCTGTTATTCTGTTTTTGCTTTTTCCAAATTCCATTATATACACTTTTTTGTATTGAACTC